>NC_056733.1:303878987-303891487 GCF_019279795.1 Protopterus annectens | reverse complement strand
AACAATGCTGGTGGTGATGCACTATATGCCAATTCCATTGGCAAATCCTGGAACGCACTACCAAACAACCTAAGACTTATGCCCTCTCAGCACCAATTTAAATTACATCTTAGAGCATACTTGAAATCCAAATGGTTATGCCCTTGCTCCTGTCCAGACTAACAAGCTATTGTCCCAGTCGTACCTAGGCTTCTCTCAGCCTCTGCCTAACCCAAAACCAAAGAACACCCTATTCTAGCCCTCCTTGTCTGGCTATTCTAATCTATACCTTGTTAAATCATTTAATAATTCTTGTTTTCTCTTATTTGGTCTGTAAGCATCAGTGTATTTAATTGTACTCACTTGTTATAGGTTTATCATTGTATATGTATTAATCAGTATATTATCTTGTGTAACAACATCAATGTTTTTGTTAATCTAACTATGACCTTGGAGCTTTTCTCCCCGGGCCTCCACTGAAAATGGACATGTATCCAGTTGGACTAGCCCGGTCAACAAATGTAAAATAAAATAAAATAAAATAAAATAAATAAATTATGAAGATAAAATAATAAGGTGATAACTTATATGTTTTTGGAGACCAATTGCAAAAAGATTGTCAAGTTATATTTTGAGAGTGATTGAATATTTGATAATGTTCTAAAACCAGGGAAGGTGAGGAGGGCAGCATAGCCAGAGAAGGATAGGTTAGTGACTGTGATTCATGATGCTGAGAATGACTTTGACAGGGTAAAGTGAATCTGTTTAATTCAGATGCCACTACTGTTTGGTTTTCCAAAATAATTTGTTGACTTATATTTTGCTTCTGTTGTTAGAATAAAAAATTGTGTAAGATTGTCGTTGCCTCTTAAATTTATTATTTATTTATTTTTATTGTAATTGTTGACTGAGTAGGTGGGTTGGTCCTGGGACCCTTTTCAGCCACAATCTATGTGCAGCAGCCCAGCTGATTACAAAGTTAATGTGATTTGCAAAACAAAGTACAGTATTTACATAATTAATAAAATATTTGATACATTATACAGCAAATTACCAAGTTTAACATCACACCGTTACAGATTACGTAGCATCAGATGATTTATGCTGGAATGCAATGCTCAACTTGCAGAGGTGGTACATGGCTAGTTAGTTAGACATGTCAGTACACACCATTCCAGGAAAAAAGAATTAAAATGAAAATATTAAAGGGGAAATGACAGAGGTAGGATGTCATTTGTATTAAGTGAGTAGGAAGAGAAAGATGAGGAGGGCGTGGAGCAAGAGAAAGGGGTTTAGAAAAGCATGCGTGTGCCATGGTTTTGTACATACATATTTACACTGTTTGTTTGTTTCTTACATTAAGATTCAGGACAATTAGACACGTTTCTAGCTGTAATTGCATGTGGAAGAGGGAATAGATGGCTTAGCCTTTGTCTAGAAAACAGCAGTGTGTTTGTAGGATCTTTTTAGGTGTTTGCAAAATTTTGTTCAGAATGATTTATATTCAGAAAATTGTCTAATTTCATGAGATTGTTTCTTCCACTGCATGATACAATCAGCACCCTGACTGACCCTGCAAAAGAATATGAATGTTATAAACTATACAGTGAGCATCAAAATGGGATGAGGTGCAATATTAACAATTATTGAACTGTTCCAGTGATTGTTGCAATACTGATAAGACTTAGGTGCACATGTTGTTTGTCTTCTTCTTCATAGGATTGTTCAGACTGGCGAGAGAACTTGATTGAGATCCTCTAAAAGGAAGACCTTAAGACAAACTGTTATGACATGCATTAAAACTTTTAAAATCACTAAACAAAACAGAATCAACTGTATCAACAGCAGTCACACTCAATGTGTGCGCTAGACAGGATTAACTGAATTCAACTCCCACCCTTGTCTTGAAAAGGCATATGAGATATGTGTATTGTCAGCACAGGAACAGATTTGCCACACATTGATTTAGCTCTTCTAGGCTCACATTGTTTTAGCTGGTTCTTTGGATCACTGCATTCAGGTTGACACTCATCAGGAACCAGATGAGTATACATCTGTTACTTTAAACTATGGTGCCAGCTGATGAGTATGACATTTGTTACGATAAACTATGGTGCCACCTTTAGACTGCACCATGTAGGGACATGTTTCAGTGGTTTTGTGCACTGTGAATATGCTTCATTGGTTTTCTGCACTGTTATACTTGTTGCATCCCACTTTTCCTCCCCCTCTAACTTTAAGTGGCCAGCTGGACCAGCTTGTAGGACTGGTAGTGGATGTGCAGAGTGATGTTAAAAGATTTTGCTTTTTGGTCAGTACGTTTGACTGTACTGTGTGAAGTAACTCTTGATTTAAAGATTGAGTCTGTTATTGGCATGTTAGTTTGTGTTTCTTTTCCAAGGCTTAACTGTGAAGAGATTATTGTACTGGCATTATATGCAATAACTCAGTATGCCATTAAAGCTTTAGGAGGATCTGTTTGTTATAGTATTTCCTTAACTGTTTGTACTGCTTTCTCAGCTTCACCATCTGATTGTGGATAGCGAGGACTTGTAGTATATGACTGAAACAGCAGTCAGTCATGATCTATAGGAATTCACTGGACATAACCTGTGTACCATTGCCAATACCGAGTTCTGTGGGTAGACCATACTTTGAAACCATAGTTTTGAATATGGCTATTTGTTAGTACATGGGTTACTTCTCTGTTATGAGAATAATAGTCAGCAACAATGAGGTAGATTTTGCTTTTAAACTCACACAAGCAAGCAGCTATATTTTGCCATTGACCTTGTAGACCATAACCTTTCTTAAAGTCTTCCAAAATTTTAAGACTGTTTATGTAAATCCATTGCCATATCTGTTGTATACAGTACTAGATTGAGTACTGTATTCAAATGGTGTTGGCAATAATGGCTCATGCCTTTGCGATGGTTTATGCATAATACAGGATGGACACTTTGACACCAGGCTGACAGTGTCTTGGTTGATGTTTGGCCACTGCTCTCTCATTTTGGCTCTTTATTAGCATTAGGGAGATCTTGATAACTGTTGTGTATCAGGTGAAGCACTTCTGCATGTTGAGCTGGGGTAATACGATTCTTTCTTGGTTTAGTAATAAGCCATCATGCTCTGATAACTGTATTGTAACTTTGTAATATGTATGCATTAGCTGTTTGGTTACAGTTCAACAATTTGGCCATCCATTAGGCACATGCTAGTAAAAGCTTAAAGCTCTAGGTCATCTTTGTTACGTTACTTAAGTTTCTCTAGCCTTTTAGTAATCGAGGGCCTTGTGGTCATTTTAATTTGCACAAAAGCAGCATCCTCTTCAGATTCAGATAATGGTTGGTCATATGCTGGATAACACAACAACAACCACCAGTTGTTTTTCGGATATATATATATATATTCCTTTGGCATTGAACTTTCTTTGTCTCATTAAAAGTCTCTAGCACTCTGGTGGTGGCACCTTGTCTAGAATGTATAAATTGATTAATGGGACTAGTGGCTTGTGGTCCTTCTGGAGCTGGAAACTCTCGAGCCCTAATAGGTATTTGGAGAATTTTTCACATGTATACACACTTGCAAGAAATACTTGTTTGGTTTGTTAATAAGTCTGTTTAATGTCTATTAACATACTAGAGCAATAAGAAACATGATTTAACACTTGCCCCTCCATTTGGAGTAAAGCTGCTCTTAAGTCATGGCTACTAACATCTACACTCACATCATAATACCCCATCATGGTACCACAGGATCTACTGTAAACATTTTATTGGCTTTGGAGATTGCTTACCTCAGATCATGGTACATTTTACTCTAACAAGTCTTTTAAAGGGAAGCATTAGAAAAAGGTCTGGTACAAATGTGCCCAAACAGTTAATTGCACCAAGGGCTTTTCTCAACTCAATTACACAAGAATAATTTTGTTAACTCAGCTATGACTCACACCTTGGTTGCTTCTGCTTTCATACCACTAGCACTTATATAGTGCCCAAAGTACTGATGCTCTGTTTTAGTAAAACAACATATGTCTTCATTTAGCTTTATACCTTAATTTTTGGTTGTCTGTATCACTGCCACTAACCTCAAATCATGCATTTGTTTGACTGGACCAGATACTAGGATGTCATCTATAACAACAGCACCATGTAGATGCTTGAGCAAATAAGTACATTTAAACTGAAAGATTTCAGGTGCTGAGGTTATACCAAATTGTAGCCTTGTAAAATAGAATCTTCCCATAGTGGTAAAGAAAGTTGTTAGCTTTTGACTTTCTTTGTTTAAAAACATTTACAAGAAACCACTGGAAGCTTCAAGCATGGGAACACTTTTGGGTGCTACATTGTCTTCTGTTGGTACTATAAACCTTTCATGGACAAATACTTCATTGAATTTTATTTGAAATCTTCATGTATTCACACTTGGGTGCAATGTCCTTTACTGTTGGTAGTATAAAACTTTCATAGGATCATAGGACCATGCACTACTGTGTCACTGATCTTTTTACATCCACACATTTGCATTCAGCTGCAGTGTTTAGATGCTAATGGCAATGGCACAGGGAGGGATTAGGATTTAATTAAGATTCCTTATTGATTGTTCGTATGGATTAGATTTAGAGCCATCTTTTTTTTTGCTTAAAGTGTGTGAGTAAGCATTTGGCCATTTCTATAGAGCCTATCTCCAAGTTGATCACTGAGTTCTCTAAAAGCTTATCCTGGATCTTTTGTTGTTTGAATGCTGTATTGAAGCTGATTTCCTGCAAAATGTTCTTGGAACAGATATAAAACAACTTAATGTTAGCACAGACCATTGAGAGAATAAGCAATAGAGTAACATAGAATTCTGTATTGAGGCCCCTACTTTTTGGTATATACTTTTCCAGTCTCTGTACCACAAACCATGACCTATGGCTAATCAAATGCATTGATGATTGCAAGCTGTTTGTCATTATTTATTCCTCCATAGATACAGAGACTCTTCAGCAAGAACTAGTGCCTGCAAGCCAGTGGTGTTCAGGGAAAGAGCTCAAAGTGCACCCTTGTCACCTTTGGGAATTATGCCTCTTCTGTAGCTTACACATAACCAGTACCCCACTCCCAATGGTCACAGTAGACAGGGTTCTTGACACCTGGGTCAGCAGTTCCCTCATCTTTGACCACCATGTTGCAATAGTAGTTGGGAAATCCTTCTGTCTAGCAAAATTGATTTCCAAAGGTATCTCTTTTACATCAAAGGATGTTATTGCCCTTCTGTACTCTGTCCTAATTAGAGCAACTATTGAGTATAATTCCCCTTTTGGCATGTACCTAGTCAGATCATGCAGTTAGGCTTCAAATGTTCCTGATGAAAAGGATTATTAGCCTAAATATCCTAGGCTACAGAAAAAAATAGAAGCCATGGGCTTCTTTGTAGAGATCTGTGCCAGGAATTCCATGTCATAACGAACTCCACTCTAATGGATCACTTACAACTCCTGGAAGTGAACAGCAACACAAACACCAGAATCAAGAATCTGAACTTCCATCAACTTATAAATCAAACATGTTTAAGGGATTGATTTAATACTCAATAGTTGCTCTGCTTCTGCAATTAATCGACCTTGCATGTTAAGTAGAGTGACATCTTTTCTCCTTCTAGACTAACCTTAATGATTGTCTGCGTACATACACATTCACCCAAGGGATGACATGTTTTGCCCTTCCAAAAGTAGTGGTACATCTTGAAGGTGGTGTTTAGCAAGGCACATGTGGTCTTCAGACTAACTTTCTTTCAACTTCCTGTGATCCTATGACCCTATGATCCTATAACATTGCTTCATTTTTTCAGAACGTTTGTTTTAAAGCAGGAACTTATACCAGCCTGATGTGATTCTCAATTGCTAATATGTATAATTAGAGCATACTGCTAGTGTGGTACAGACTCCCCATCCATATATTTGGGTGGCTCAGTGGTGCAGCGGGTAATGTTGTCACCACACAGCAAGAGGTTCTCTGGCTTGATTCTGAGCTGGGGTGCCTTCTGTGCAGAGTCTGCATGTCCTCCCTGCGTTTGCATGGGTTTCCGCTGAGTACTCTGGTTTCCTCCCACATTCCAAAGACATGCGTCTGGACCATTTCTACCTGAGCCTCTGCTGAAGATACACTCTGTTCTAGTCAGACTTTCCTGGTCAATAAATATTAAATAAATGTTAAATAAATAAATAAAACAAAGTTCATTCCTGTCCATATTCAGTCAAAACATAGCTCTATGGATGGGAAACAGAAAATTTACCCCATGTCTGCCCCTGTGCTAGTAATAGACAGAGGGCACTGTTAAATGCTTTATCCCTTGCATTGGTCCCCTCAGATTATCTGTGGTATAATCCCAGTTATTCTCGTTACTGGTTATAGATAATTATTAGCCATGGGATGGGTAAGGCCAATCTATAACCAAATGGGTAGGCTATTTTGAGCATCAAAAGGAAAATTGGCTAGGCTTAAAATGGTCTACAAGGGTAGCTAGCTTAATATTTACTTATGAACATATGAGCCTGTGATATTTGCAAGTACACTGAATAGTTGTAAACCTTGCATGCTGTTTCTCATTGATATAGAATACAGTTGTCAAATATCTGGAACATTAAATAGCTAAGAGGTTTTGCTGCTGGAAAAATATGTTCTGTTTGCATCTGAGTGTAGAAACTGGGCAGAAGTTATAACCGATATGTTGTATTTGCTTGTGTATGTATCTGTGAGTTTGTGTATTTTTAACAGGTGCATTTGCGTAATATGACTGGTGTACATGTGGACTACAGTACTCTTATCTACTTAAGTTTTCAGAAAAAAAATTGCAGTGTGCCTTAGAGCTGTCAAAAATTATTTTTAAACCATTATCAAACTGCTTCTCAATAGTCTTCCAGATCATTAGAGGGAAAAAGTTTGTCCATACACCGGACAAAGTACAGATGAAATCATGGACCAATGGACATGAATGGGTACAGTGTGTTAGTTCCAGTGGGCAGGTACTTATAATCAAAATAATCAGGACCAGCACTCAGAAATCTTTAGTACTTTCATGTGATGTCTGCACATCCCACAGCCATACAAGTGCCAATAAAGGCATTCAAACATCCTATGTTATACTGAAGAGATGATGAGTTTTTTAATGAGCACTAAAGAGTACAACACAACTCATGTAGGCATTAGGAGTACAGAAAGCACAGCAGACATTACAAAATAACAGGAAGTAACAGGGAATAGTTAATATAATCGAAGCAGAGACATGTCTTTAAGCCGGCCATTGTCATCTTGCTCTTAGAATATGAAGCAATGCCTTCATTCAGTGATGTCCTTGGCTCAGTTTCACAGAGAAGCACATCCCTGTTACAGCTACCTGGAAACTAGAATTACAGATCCCACAAGGAAAAGAAAGAAAATACATAGTTGCACAACTCCCTGCTTTGCAGGTATAATCCATCAAGGCAACACACAGTTCTAAATTCCCAAGTGGAAACAAATAGGCAAGATTGTTAATAGGTGGATCCTGAAGGGAAAAAAAACATAAACCGGGGAAAATGAAGCTGAGAACAAGGAAAATACAATAGCTCGTCTCCTATTTGTGTATTAGAATAGAACACCAGGGCAGGAGGCCTCAGGAGACTGCAAGTGTTTTAGAAATGCTGTTTTCCATTTGCCAATATTTTTACTGGTTGTATGACACTGTTTTATCCTTTAAAAGTGTAGCAGTGAAAATTAATATGGTAGGCCTTAAATGCTGTTTTCTGTTATTTTCTTTAACATTTCCATATAGTCCAGTACTTGTCTTCCATTATCATTGTCTACTATTTTTTACCAGAAGCTTTACTTGGGTGTTTGTGGCTTCTTACAGCTCATCTCTGTTAGTGCGAGTACACTGGCCCTTGGCATACATTAATGAGTATTATGAAAATTGATACTAGATTCTTTTTTTCATCTTTTCTCTCCTTTGTCCCTTTCATTCATGGTGACCAGTGCATTAGGTTGTGCAGATGTGAAGTTTCCTCCTACAGCCACAAGGAGGCAGCAGTGCACAGCAGATGCTGTAATCTCTTACCAGCTTTTATCTGCATGAATCACTGTGCAGCAGGTTCACTTATTGTTAATAGACCTTGGGCTGAAATTTGGATATCTAGGAGCGAAAACACACACTTCTAAAAAAAGATTCCCACAGATTTAATCTTGAGGGATATACATTTAACTTTCCTTGAAACAATTTCCTGGCCAGCTTAGTTATTTATTGTTTTATTTTATTTTACATTTGTTGACTGAGATAGTCCGACTGGATCGATGTCCATTTTCAGCAGAGGCCTGGGGACTTAGTACCTGTTTGTAGTGCATATCAGCTTGGTTTCAAGCATTCTTTTGGCGCACTGTGAAGCTACCTGCTTGTTGTCAACTACAGATCCCTTGTACAGGTAGAATGAAGGTGCAGCATGTGCACTTCTCTAGGGCTGCTTGTCAGCCCAGCAGGACCTACAGATGCAACTACTGACTTGCTTGTCTGTGGCCACAGTGTTAAATGCAAAGGGAATTGCATTCATCCCTACATGAGGGAAAAACTACAGAGTCATTTACTTCCTGGCCTGCTGTGAACATGCGTCCCTAGAGAGAAGAATCAGTGAAGGTTCTGGCAGTTAGAGTGAAGGGAGCTGGGAAAGTATAAAAGCTGTGCATCAATGAGTTTTAAATATTTATTTATTTGTTTTGCGTTTGTTTAGCTGTGATTGTCTGACTGAGTTTAGTCCATAAAAAACAAAAAAAACATTTCAGCGGATGCCCAGGGAGAAAAACTCCAGTATATTACAAACATTTTTAAACAGACGTTCAGTAATATACTTGAACAGACATTAAATAACATACATTAGCAAGTACACATCATTTGCTAATTAGATTACATTCATATAAAAGAAGAAGCAATGATTACCGTATAAGAGATACTTAAGCATTAGTAGATGCTGAACATTGAGCATTTGAAGAGGTATACTAATGGGTTTGTCAGATAGATAGTAGGTCATGTGATTAGTGCTTAGAAATTAAAAGAAACAGAAGTGAGGGAGGGAACTAGATAGGGCAGAAATTATTAATATTGTAGAAAAGAGGTACAGTGCAAAGCTGGTTCAGAGATTATATATATATATATATATATATATATATATATATATATATATATATGTATGTATATATATATATATGGCTGTCATAAGGTTTATATTACAAGTATAGAGGTTGAGGGTGAGCAGTGTCAAAAAATAATGTATATAGCTGGGAGATGCCAATGAAATTATGCGTGTATTGGTAATGACTGTCTGTGGGGGTTAGGATTACAAAATGAAGAGAAATGGTTTGACACATAGTTCTGAACTACCTAGATGTTTGCAGAATGTCCAGATTTTTACATCATATTTTTAGTCACTGTCTCATAAAATTTGTTTTTTTCTGACAAATCTTTGAGGATTAAAGTCACTAAATAATGGCAAGCATATGAATTTCAGACTTCATGTCCTTCAGAAAATGCATGCTAATGGAAAACTTGTCATTCTAGTCACTTTTATATGAGCAATATTTAAATATTGTTCTAGCTTGTGTTTTTGTTTCCCCGTTATTTTTGGTTTTGTTTAGATTTCTTGCACTTAAACTTTGTAAATTAGAGCAGACATTTAAGAAGTCCATTAAACTAGTGTAGTATCTCTTTATATTGGTCATTTTATTAAACAGAGTCTGCATGTCCTCCCCACGGTCGAGTGACGTTCGAAAGACATGCGTGAATGGGCGCGCCTTTCCTGAAGGTTGGGCGTCGGGCTGGCAGCTGGGCACCATTAATAAAAAAAAAAAAAAAAAATCTACTGCCAATCATTAGCGGACCGGAGTTCCGCTGTGGCGACCCCTAACCGGGAAAAGCCGAAAAGACTAGCATTAGTATCAACAGGCATGCAAGGACTGTGTGTACAAACTCATTAAGTTTTTCCTTGGTAACATCTGTTAGTGGCAGTCATATAGCTTTATAAGTCTGCTTTCTAGTATGCTTTATATTTTTGTTTCAGGGAAACAGTTTTACAGCCATTCAAAGTAACCTTTAATGTTCCTAAATAGTTTTCTAATTAATAAGAAAATTCCCATCCCTGTTGCCATTTTTCATACTGTCTTGTATGGAGACTTGAAATATAACACATCATTGCAGTTGACCTTTTTAAGATGACTGAGCAAATCCCCACATTTAGACAATATTCCATATTTGTAAAATAAAACCGATACAGCTCCCAGGAATCAGCAAACTTTAATGGACCAAGCGCTGTGAATAAACGGCAACAATACAATAAAAACGGTAACTTTAGCAGCAAAAAATGCACGTTCCACATTTCCATATTTCAAAGGCATGCAGAAGGTGGATTGGACACACTAAACTGCTTGTATATATATATATATATATATATATATATATATATATGTGTGTGTGTGTGTGTGTGTGTGTGTGTGTGTGTTGGGGGGTATGGTATTTTTTTTTTTTCGCTTTCTGATTCACAGCTTGGCCAATAACCATCTTACTCTTGAACTTTCTACCAATAGGAAACATCTGTTGTTTATGTGGAGAAATGATTTTGAAGTTTTAGTAAGTCTCACCACAGACTGCAGCTTCACAAAGGTGCTTACTTGTTGGATAATCATCACAATGGTGCTAACCTGTTGGATAATCATCCTGGAAACTCCCAGTCACAGTGCCAGGTTTCAGTTAGTGGTGAGACTTGCTAGTCATTGTAGTATATTATATTACATTATATTATATCATATTATATTTTAACAGGGAAACTAGAGTTTTTATATATGGAAGTGACAGACTGCCTTTCAGGCACTTGGGGCAGTATATGATAACACTATAGACCCCACTTTCTTTATTTCCATGACTTGCCCATATTCATCAAAGGGGCATCTTTTTATTGCTTTGTTTGATGAAGGACGAGCTGTGCAGATGGTGCAAACATACATGGCCAAGGCTTTTGAAACAGTCCCTAATACTGGAATCATCAACAGGTCATTCAAAATGAATGTAAATAGATGTAGATGTAGTGAAAAATAAATTATGGCTGCTTAATTTCTGTGTATATTGTGTATATTACGTATACTGTTATTGCCTTCCTAATACAGAAGTAGTTTAAGAATTGCTCTGTACCCTAATGCACTTCTGATCTTAAACAGTATCATATAGGGTGTGAGATGTGGAAGTGTTAGCATCATGTATGCAGAGTTGCAGTGTTGTTTGTAATAATATATCTGTTGCTAAACTTAATTGTAAATTCTATCACTTCTGAGGTGAGCCTCAAAGAAGGCAGTATTTATTTCACAGAGAATTCTGAAAATAGGGTACATTATTAGTCAGTGAGTAAAAACAGGATAAATGGTAGAACACAGCAGGTAGGGTAGAATGTTTTCCCTTTAAGCCAGTAAAAACAAAATGAAAACTCCAGCAAAGCTAGAACTTCCACTAAGTGACCTCCCAAACCTCTTGTATCAGAGGCACATGGGATATATGCAAATGATCCTTAAGAACATCAGGTGTTTCAACCAATTGGCGATTCTGAATGCCCATGACTTCTTTCATTGTTTTACTGGACAATTTCAGGCCAATAAAGCCAAACCCCACTAGCTGTGGATATGCATATTTCGGCCTTGTTATGACCTCATCAGCACAGCACAAGCAGAGTGTTTGACTAAGCATTCGAAACACAGGGCTGTTATACCCAGCTGATGTCCATTATCATTAGGGTCACTGCAAAAATATCCCAAACAACAAACTAAAACAGAGTGAGAAGGTCACTGAAAAACCAATCAGTAAAAACAAAATGAAAACTTCAGCAAAGCTAGAACTTTCACTGAGTGACCTCCTAAGCCTCTTGTATCAGCACAAGGGATATATGCAAATGATCCTTATGAACATCAGGTTTTTCAGCTAATTGGCGATTCTGAATGCCCATGACGTGTTTTGTCATTTTACTGAAACACCTGAGGTTCATAAGGATCATTTGCATATATCCCATGTGCCTCTTAATACAAGAGGTTTGGGAGGGCACTCAGTGGAAGTTCTAGCTTTGCTGGAGTTTTCATTTTGTTTTTACCGATTTGGTTTTTCAGTGACCTTCTCACTCATTGTTTTACTTTAATTCAGTAAAGGTAACCAGCTGTGTTGCACAGAACCCCTTGACTAAAGACATAGTTGTCAAGAAGTTGTGAGTCTAACTTCAGACACATTCGTCATACTTCATTTTCCGCACCTAGCACATTTAGGGTTAACTATTATTGCACTGTGCTTACAACATACAGAACATTTGCTATCAATAAATGCTAATTTACATATCTTTCTGGTCTCTGACTAGTTTTTGATGGTCATTTACTGCTTTAAGACCATTTTTTAATAAAAATGGAGCAAAAAATGAGAAGTATTACATTTGAAAATTACCTACTGCACAAAGGAGAAATTTCCTTTCTTTAAGTAATAGTGGCATC
>NC_056733.1:303833987-303876487 GCF_019279795.1 Protopterus annectens | reverse complement strand
TTGTTCTTTTCTTACTGAGGATGCCTCTACTGTTGCAGAAACCCCCCCTACATCCTAGAATTTTCCTCAGTGTTCCTTAATGCCCCCTCTCACTTACTTTCCATGTTTGAAATCTGAAATAACTCCAAATGGTCTTTCTGTTTCCTTTACAGAAAATAGTTCATCAACATTGTGCACTTTACAACTTTTGAGGTGCATTTGGTTGAACTATTTGGCATTAAGTCTTAGTTGTCATAACTTATTCTTTGCCGTTTCCCATATATCTCTGAACACTGTCCTAAGTGTTAAGAACTAATTTGTCAAATTAGCAATTCACTGAGCCTACAGTAAAAATGAGGCAACCTTGGAGGAGGTTTATGTTCTGTGGTACAGCCCCCACTGTATTTAAATGGTGTTTCAGGAAAACTTTGGGAAGTGCCATTTCTGGAAGGGTCACACTCAATGAGTTGTGAGACAATTCTCTGACATTCATATCTCTTCAGTTTTAGATCTTTCATCAGCAAAGATAAGTACCTTTTCTTCTACTCCTTTATTTTAGCACATAAATAGGTATTAGAAAACAGGTTTATATTATGTGATCGAGTGGTCAGATATTCGAACACGGATTAGTCGATCCGTAATTATCAAACCGCCACAATGTCGAATGGAAAATAAAAGAAAAACCCACCCAAACAAACCATTTAAACACTCTACACAGGGAGGCAAGCCCCCCTGCACCCCCACCCCCCCACTACTTAAATTTACCAACTCCAAGATCGCACTACAGTGCAGACAATGGAAAACTTCCATTTCCTCATTGTACGGAGATCTCCATTGAACCATTTGACATTGTGGCGGTTCGATTATTACGGGTCGTCTATTACGTGTTTGAATATTTGACCATTCGATCATGTAATATAGACCCTTAGAAAACTCATTCCATTTTGTGCAGCATTACCACTAGAAGTATTTTTTCTCCTAAATTTAGACACCCTTAGCTATTAATTTGTGCATTCCATTTATTCAGGCAGCAGTTTACCTAGACTGCTACCTTATGACCATTAATTTGGCTGTCTACCTTTTGTAATTTTTGTGTGACAATTTACCACATTTTCCTGAATTTATATAGGCACCCTCATTAGAACATTGTCCAGTGAACATCTCTTTTTGCCTGATGCAGCTTTCCTGGTTTGAATCCCCTTGGTTATATATTTCATTGTTTCCTTATGCCTTCGGTTTGTTTCTTTCTAGTATAGTTTCACTGTTTTGCTCATGTCAGGCTAACTGGTTTGTAGTTACTGGTTTCCTATCTATTCCAGTTTTGTCACATGGAATTATGGTAATCTTACTGTACTCTGAATAAGCAGCTTATATTTCCATGACTTGTTAAATGTATCATTAGCCACACTAAGCTTGAGTGCCAATTGATTTAGGATTTGGAGATGAATCACTTCTAGTCCATTGCTTTATTAACTCTGAGTATAATTTTCCTGATGTTGTTCTTCTGTGAAAAGATTTGGATCAGCCCTTCTATCAAAAGACATCTGATATCCCAACTAGCATCCCAATGTGAAAGCTGAGCAGAAGGAAATATTATAGTTAGGCTGTTTCTCTTACATTGTGTCCACTTCTTATCCATCCTTTCATACAACTATTTCAAATCTACCCATATAATATTTTATCCATCCTTAATATTGCTTTGTATTTTTCTATCAGAGAATGTGTATTTGAACTTGTGACATTTTATTCCACCTCCCTTTGTATTAGCTGATACAGTTCTTCCAACTTGTTGTTTTTGAGTATATATTCTCTGATACCTTCTCTTTGGTCTTTTTTTGTTTTGCAACTTTACTTGACCTACTTAGTACAGTTTTCTTTGTTTTCTATACTTGTTTCATACAGTAATACACTGACTCTGTAATATAAGATTTCATGCATAACCATTGTTTCCTTCCTTCTATGAGGCAAATATAAGAGGCAGATTAATGAAAAACAAATATTATATTATATAATCAAATAAAACTTTGATTACTGGATGGAAGATCACAACTTCACCCTTGGTCTGGCCTCCACATCAATGATGGTAAGAGGTAATAAAAAGCACGTAAATGAATCCCCAGCTTAGATGCCCTCCAGATAACTCTTAGCTACCTCCTTACTAACATACCCCACCATGTAGGTATTTAAGGAGCTGTGGGACAAAATTGGGTTGGGTTGCACTTGGTCATTAGACTAGTTATAAACCTGTGAACCTATGAACTGGGTCTATATTAGATGAACGAAAGTTCATCTTAGCAAACGCTCACATGAGCAAATATCCAGGTACTCAAAACTGCGCCCCCCCAAATATATATTCCAACTTCGAGATTGCACTACAGTGAGGAAAGGGCAAATATTCCCATCTTCACTGTACCGTGATCTCTCAATTGTGGTTTCGAGTTTCGCAATATTCTCTCATATGAGCGTTCGCTAAGATGAACTTTCGTTCATCTAATATAGACCCTATGAACTTGTGGTGTTAAAGGACGAAATATAAAGACTAATGCTTTTTTGAGTAGACAGATAAAATATAATGAAGGCATGTTAACTAAAGCACAAAATGACAGGGAGAATTTTGTTAGTGAGCAAAAAGAAATGAAAAGAGGCTGTGTATGCACAAGAGCAAGCCATGTAAAGCAAAGACTTGTGGGGGGGGGGGGAGTTAAAATTACAGTTGGTCCAGAGTATAAATTAAATAACAAGGTTACCATAGGGAATATTCAAAACAGTATAAGGAGAGAAAGAGTTGTTTCTGTGCTAGCTTGGGATGCAATTTATTATGTTTTTCACTGAGAAATGAGTAGGGAGGAAATGAAGTGTTTTCTTAAGGTACTAAGTAAATGGCTGAGTCAGAGTATAAACTTTAAAAAAGTGTGTAAAATTATTATCGGGTTAGTTTGGAAGAAAGGTGATAAGAGCTTAAGTTAACTGATGCCTGTATAATTATGTAATGTAGATTATAACATTATGATGGTCATTTTCAGATAAGATTTGATGGTAATATGAAGGTATGTTATGTGATGATATAAGGGATGATTGGAAAATGTAGCAGGAAAATATTTGTAATTGTTAAAGAGGTTGATGTACAAATTATACAGAACCGGACAGAAGGTTAACTTATTTTGTGTGACATTAGAAAGGCACATGACAATATATATAGCTATCAGTTATGGCATATTTTGAAGGTGTATGGTATTCTTGAAAACATTTGTTAATTTTATAAAGATAGTATATTAGGAACCAACCACAAGGATATTGGTAAATAGTTGGTTATGCAGAGAGATTGAGGTTAGGATGGGAGTACCTCAAGGGTGCCTGATGAGTACAATGTTTAGTTTTGTATTAAATGGTGCTAAGGAGAGACTACAAAGAAATAGTTGTAAGGATATTTTAATGAACAGAAAATGGCCAGGATAACTATAATGATGTGTTATGCAGATGTTATAATAGTTAAGAACAAGGTGTAGGAAAGTGTGCTATGAAAAATGCGTGTCTTTTTTTGGAAATAGTTGAATAAGAAATAAATAAGCAGGAAAGTAAAGATTTGGGGTATATATGTATATAAATAAAGTAGGTGGTATATACTTGACTTGCCAAGAGGTTGAGCTATTATATATCAAGTTTAGAGATCATATGGAATCAGTGGAAAGAATTAATACAAGAAGTAAGAGGTATTTGTTTGTGGATAGCCTATGTTTTATCTTTTTATGAAAAATGTATATTTGGTTCATTCAGTAGTACTGAGAAATAGGTTATTTTGTTGGAATATTTATGTTGCCTGGTGGGGTACAAAAGAAATTATTACAGGTAGTTTTTATGCTGTTTGGTGGTTTAAACTGAGCTCAAGAAAAACACTACTTTTGTGATGCAAAGAGGTAAATAAAATAGTTATGAAGTACTTCACCTTGTGTAATATCAAAGATACAAAGTATAATTTGAGTCGGTCACCTTGTGATTTTTGTGTTCATCAGACAGCATACATTCATAAGTGCCAGAGTGTGTACCTTAATGATTTCTAATGCATGGACTTAAAGTGTAATATAAGATTTATGCGGAGTTTATACCAGATTGGTGCTTTAAGTGGTCAAGCAGTAGAAACGTTATTTTTTTGCTGTACTGATAATAGTTATCAAACATAAATTGAGTCACTTTATGTGTTAATTTATTCATTATGTAACCCACATGCAGTGGAACAAATGCATAAAATATATACTGTTCCCTATTGTTTATTAATGTTTAGTGCAGTCTGCTTAGTTTACAAGTTTAACTCTTTTAACACAGATAGTGCTAATTGTGCTGCAGTATTAATCACATATATAAAACGAGCTATATGGTTGCCTTGTCCCATTCAAGCCAATGGTGCTTGAAATGTAGACTACACACACAGCGCTTTCATTTGGATGTAACTTAATTTTGGTACTGAATTTGCAGCATTCAGTGGAATGGTTAAGCACAATAAAAGTGAGAAAATATTTTGGTTGAACAAGCTGCCTACCAAAATAAAAAGGATTGTCTTCCTGACTCACACCTCTGGATTTATGTGGTCCAGCAGCTGACTATTGGCCGGTGTTAATGAGTTGAAGGAATTTAAGCTCTTCAAAAGCCATGTTGTGAATGTTCAGGAACATGTGCAGTGGATGTTGTTTCTATTTTGTTGAAAAAGCCTCTAATTTAATATAGTTGTATGGATCAGTGAATGGAATGTATTTGTTAGTCATCCTGAGAGGTGTTTATCTGGGAATAAGCACCAGTCTTCTCTTTACCCAAAATCCTATTTGGAGGCTCTGTCCTGAGGGTTACTCCTGATTCAGTCATAAATAAGGCTGAGTGTGTGCTGGGGGCAATTCAGAATGGTACATGGAAATTTCCAAATCAGGAAATGTTATCAGTTTTTTTACATGTATAACTGTATTAAACATAAAGAACATAGCAGAATTAATGCAGAAGACATTTCAGAAAATCTGTGATGGATCATAAACCTGCAGGAAAGAAAAGATGAGAAGCAACATTCTTTATAAGTTGTTTATTGGTGCATGATAAGCAAATAATGGTGAGTGGATCAGGATGCTGATTAATCGGAAAATGCCTAATGAACTTGCAGATATGGCAGGTAGTAAACATGTCTGGCATAGATGGGAATAGCCTTATTTTCTTTCATTCAGTTTTTAGAATCTGGGATAGGCAGAAAAAAATAGGTATATGACGTGTATAACAGTAGGCTTCAGTCTAATCTTAGATCCCCATAATGACAGGGTATTATAAAAAGAATATCATAACACAAGACTATATTGTTCAAGAATAAGGAAGAACAGAATTTGATAGATACATGGAAGAGTTTTTGTAAGGAAATGTTGCAGTTTACCTTTTCTAGAAATCGTACAACAAAAGTAAGTAGGATTGATTTGGTGGTAATAATTGAATCAGAGTTACCCCGCTTAAAAAAATAGCTAAGCAAAAGAGAGAGTCATATCGATCATGCTACTTTTACCTTTAATAAACAAAGAAAGGGAGAACATGAGATGCTACAACAATAACAATGCACATAATACAAATGGACTAATAAAGAACAAAGGTGAAATTGCAATGTGTAGTAAAAGCAATAGTAAATTATCTTCAGTTTATAACAGCAGTAGGAGTGCAATGGTAGAATGGAAATGAATCAATAATAAGGGATGGGTCTATTTCAGAGGAAAGGTTAAACAGCAAAAAGGCTAGCAGTAGTATAACTGAAAAAGAAAAATAACTTTCTAACCTTTAGAAAAAGTGATTCACAAAGAGATAAAGACATTCAGTTAATAATGAAAGAACTTATCCTGAAACTGAAAGCTGAATTCCTCCGTATCACCCAGGCAAAGGCAGAGTGTATCAGATCAAAATACGGGACATCTGATGGTTAAATTGCAATTGCATCCTCAGGCTTTTGACATGAAAATTTAAGGAAATCGGTAAGAAAAAAATAGTTTCAACAAAGAAGAACATACAAGTAGAAACAATATTTTCAATAAAACATATGTGAGCAGTTTTAAGCAGTCTAATGCAGATTTATAATCTTCACCTAAAACAGTGCACCTACAAGCAAAACAATGAGGAATGACCCCAGTATCTAGACTGGACAACAAGTTACAATATGTAATGGAAAGGGACATAACAGAAGAAGAAATAAGTGATGAAATCAAATACTTAAAAGTTAGCAAAGCTGCAGGATGAGATGGATTTTGTGCAGTTTTATAAATGGGGACAGAATGCAATGAAAACGTATTAAGTTTATTGCATCATAGCACAGAGAATCATAAACAGCTTACAGAGCATTTGAGGAAAGAGAATTGTAATCATTCAAAAAGGAAAAGAAGACCTACTAAACCCATGACATTACTGTCTAGTCTCTCCAATTAGTTCAGTTGCTAAATACCTGTCAAAATGCACAAAAAATACTTAGAAAAAAATCTGCCTCATAAAAGGAAGATGGATAGCAGATAACTGGTGGCCAACGGCAATTTGTATCACTAATAGTCAAAGTGGCATTACAGAGGTGGGTCTGATATTAGATATAAGAAAAGCATGTGAGTCAAATGGGAATGTATGTTTTGAGAAACAGAAAAATTAAATATACTGCAACAATTTATAGCATGGGTTAAAGCATTGTATAGTGCTCATAAGTTTGATAATCCAGTAAATGGAAAGGAATCAGAAGAGGAAGAAATATATTGTGACCTATTACCTGTGGGACTCTTCATTCTTGTAATTTAAGTGTTAGCTAAAATAATCAGGCAGCTACTGAAGCACTTGGAGAAAGGAGATGAGAGGGATTTTTTAGTTTTTCCAGATTGTTATTAATCCAGTAATGGAGATAAAAAAAAACATAAACTGAAGTTTAGAGTGCATTGAAATGGTGATGAGGCTGAGATCAGTTAAAGGACAAAGAGTATGTGCACACATTACAGAGGAATACATTCTGACTTATTCAGGCTTGGAAATTATTCATACAAATTAAGTCAAAGTAGAAGAAAACCTAAGAATATTAAAAGACAAGATCCAGAATTCATTATTAAATGATGTGTCCAAACTGGCATCATTATTCAGTAAAATCAGTGGAGGTAAAGGTATGATCCGCCCATTAGTATTATATGTTCTTAGAAATTTTCTGCATGAGAATTAACACGACTGATAATTAAAGTCTAGGGGAAAGAAAGATATATAATTAAACTCTAGGGGAAAGAAAGATGTATTGCAATGCAAGTGGTGTACGCAGTGGGTGCTGGGACTTTTTATACTAATAAATGGTTTGGCATTTAATACTAGTCAATATGTTAGGATTAACCAAGATTATAAAACAATAGTGGTCTGGTATCTTTCTGAATGATAAAGATGGCCACTAAAACAAATTCATGAGTTCATTTTGTGGAAGAAGGAGTTATTGAAGAAAGGGAGTTTCAGCTGTTGACATTGATTTCTACTTCTAATATGGACATACAGTATGGTTAAATGGGATACAGATAAGGATATAATAATTTGACAGGTTGCAGCAATTGAAAAATGGAATGAACGTTCTGCAGATTACGTTGATGCAGACTCAGGTTGCCATAAAATTCATTTGTTCCAGACACGCAGATAGAATATAGATTCACCACATAGCAGTGGTATGCATAGACACAGTATCTATATACCTTGATTTCCAAGCAATCACAGAAAAGAAAGATGTGTTAGGCCCACATACGCATATAAGTATGTATGTATGTGATCTTAGGGGAAAAGGGAACAACAAAAGTTAAACAATTAGAAGAAGAGATATATTAGATACAGAAGAAACAGTCTGAAGCATGATAGCAATTATGAAGATAACTCGTTCTCTGTGATCAACATATGAGGATACCACACAAGATGTACTTAATCCTGAATAGTTTGAGAGATAGGAAGAAACATCTAACTGTAATCTGACTATATACAAATGCTCTGTAAATGTCTCAGAATTGGAAATTTTTGGATCCAAACTAATATGATTTGAGATATTTTTTTTCTTGCAGAAGAAATAAAGTGAAATTAAAATGGCAAAAAAGTGCCTTTGTTATTAATTACAAGCAAAGTGGAGCATTCCCCTTAATAGGTACATGTCAAACTAATCTGATTGTGTATTACAAAGACAATTATTACTAAAGAATAGATAACAAATGCATTAGCTCCTGATGAAAACATTTTCAAAGACTACCTCATGTTATTAAAAAGAATCTTGCAATTATCAAAAGGGGAAGAAACAAGAAAACCTTTGTCTATTGTGGAACTTGGTGTTTTCTTTCGTTGGATCCACTTTTACAGCCTGAAGAACTATAACATAAACTATATATATATATATATATATATATATATATATATATATATATATATATACATACAAAATAAGTCATCCAAGTCCTTCTCAAGCTTTAGTTTAAATGTTTATGTTATTGGAATTGTTATATTTTATTATTTTAGAATTAGATATTGTAATATTATAAAAATGCTTCTTGTTTCCTTTTAAAAAGTCAGTAAAATATAAAATTAAAATACTACACGTAGAGGAATATGGAAAAATGAATCAAAACAGGAAAAATATATTGCAGTCCACATAAACTCTGTGTAAGATAACATTTTGAGTTTTGTCTTAACGTATGCTTGCCAGCTGCCTCATATATTCTCATTGTACTAGTAAGACATCCTTAGCCACTTTTGTTACACTTCAGCTCAAGTGCAAGACAATAGTCAGCACTGTCAAATGTTTGCTTAAATTAACTTAAACTGTTCTCAGGTTGCATGCATTTAGCTTTATTGCTTATCCATGCTATGTATGCATCTTTATTGGTAGACTCTATCATCATGTCTATGCTGTACTACTAAGTACATTGGTTTCTACACTGCAAAACTGAGCAGTGAGGGTAGTAGCTGTTTTTAAAAGATTGTCTGTAAGTCTGTTTTTATTTTTCATTAGAAGAGTGCTTAGATGTGTCTTCATGCATGAGAACATGCATCTTTTGAAAAAAAGTTGTTTTTTGATCAGTTTAAAAAATAACATTTAAATCTACCCCCCAAATATGGAAATGCACATCCTGCTGTCTCATATTAAGTATAATGTACAGGCATTATACAGTTACATCATTAAGCATGGAGTTGCCTAATTAGTGTCAATGTAATGCTTGCACAACTGCTATTTGTCAACATCTGAAATTAGCAGTTTGACAAAAAAAATAATTTCACTTAGTCAGATTTTTGCCAAACTGTTAATTTAACAGTTTGGGGATTACAGTTGTGTGGGTATTACAGTTAACCCTAACTAGTGCTTGTTTGTCCAGTTTTGTAATTATATGCTGTATCTGTGCGTTATAATTAATGCAAGACAGCAGAAGGGGTGTTAACAAGACTTCTGCATCTGGGAAGAGAGTTTAAATAAATATATATTTTAAATTGTGCTTGCAAATGATACCTACAAAACACTCTTTTGTTGAAAAACACAGTTTTTGTAAAAAAAAAAATGCCAGTGATTTTTAACAAATACTGAAATAAGTGCAAATGTGCAAACTTAAAAATGTAATTGGATTACAGTACAGTTGTTAGTGGGCATTTTAAGGTTATTGTTTTGAACATTTTTTTCCAGTAAACAGTGAAACAAAATGCATGCACCAATAACAAAACTACCCAATTCAGAACATTTCCATCATAAAAGTCTACTCAACCTTCTACAGTCCACAAGTATCAGTAAATATGCACAATCTCTGAAATAGTAAAAGTCATCTAAATAATCCACATTAAAGAAATCGGTAACAATGAAGAGGTTGCTGCTAGCAAACAACTTTATATGTCATTGTTTATTCATCTACAAATAAAGTGCCTGTTGCCCTTGAGGAATAAATTGCCTATGTTGCATGCATTAAAAAAATGATAAGCTAGTAATATCGCAATAGGGACTGTATGGCAAACTGATAACAGATTCATAGTTACCACTCTAGGTATCTTTGCCAAAAAGGACTGCAGCATCCACCCACTTTACAACACAGTACAGTATCAGCAATGCATCTATCTACTGTGGGAGTAGAACCCACAGCCTTCTGCATCAAAAGCAAGTACACTACCTGTTGTGTTATTAACAATGCAAGCAGACTCAGAATAAGCAGCACTAAAGTTTTATTCCCCTGCAGCTCTCATCTCTTTGTAAAATATACCCGACACACAGTTTTATCTCTGAACTTTGCAGCACAAGAAATCTGGAAAAAGCCAAAATTTATTGGGGAGGGGAGAAAAGCCCAAAAACCAGGGACACATTTTAAACATTGCTTGTATAATGTTGGAAAGTTGCTAGAATAAAATGCTGTGTTACCACCATACATTTCACTGCCACGTCTTTAACCCAGGGGACCCTGTGCCAAACAGTCAGAGAAACATACCACTATGCCAAATCAGCTGTTTTGTGAAAGAGAGGAAGACAAACTTAAATGGCAACCATTTAGTGAATTCAGTTCACACCATAGCTGTCAACCTCTTGGCACAAAACACCTGAAAAAAGCCAATAATGGGGGAATTCAGCCCCCAAACATATTCACTGAATTCAGTTCTCACCATAGCTCTCAACGTCTTAGCAAAAAACATGTGGACAAAGCCAGTAATGGGGGGGGGGATACAGCCCCCAACATTCAATGAATTCAGTTCTCACCATAGATAACTCTCAACCTTAGCACAAAATACCTGGACGAAGCCAATAATGGGGGAATACAGTCCCAAAAATAGGGACAAATTTCAAATATCCAAGTTATAAATTTAGACAACTGCTAGAATAAACAGTTTTGTGTTACCATGTATTTTCTGAAGAATATGAAGTCTGAAATTCAAATGCCTGTTAATTTTAAACATTTAACCAGAAAACTAGTCTGACTTGGAAAAAAAGACAATTTTCAGCAGAGCAGGGAGAAATGCCAGACACCTCTTTGTAAGATGGGAGGACATGCAGACTCCACACAGAAGGCACCCCAGCCAAGAATCAAACCAGATAACCTGTAGCTGTTAGGCAGCAATGCCAGTGCACCACTGCACTACAGACTTTGCAAGGAAAAATGTAGATACAGAAACCACAGATTTTATGAGGAACAGAACAAATATGAGGCAAAAATCTGCAAACTTTTTTAGAAATGCTGGTGGATAGGGAATTCAGGTCCTTGCCACATGCATCCAACGTACAGGGTTCAAGCCTGAGTATCTCTACCCACCCCCATTTGTTCTCTCTAGCCACCAGTATATAGCAACTGGGGCATTACACACACACACACACACACACACACACACACACACACCCTTCCTTTGTCCAGCAGTGTAATTCATGTCACGAAGCCTTCACCTACCTGCTGTAAAAAATGTCCTACCCATTTCATGAACAAAGCCCGCAATCCAGCCACTGACCAAACACCTACCCGAAGCCTTTGTCCAGTAGTAATCCATGAACGAAGCCCACACAGCAGTGAAAGTCCCACAAGAGCAGCTCACCCCTCAGACCTCATTGGTTCTGCCTGCAGCTGAAGCAGTCTGGAGCTCCTCTCTTCTGTGCGGTTGTCACTACACAGATTCCTGGGTATCTCACAGCACAGATTGCTAGGTACTTCTTTGTCTGTATCCGGACTGCTGATAAAGGCAGTCTGCGTTCTCTAATGTGTCCGCGCATGCGCAGAGGAGTCGGGACTCGTGATTTTTTTTTCCTTCCGTTTTTGTTTTCTTCTTTTACAGATTTTTCTTTTGTTTTTTCTAGGTGGGAGTGCTGCAGTCCGGCAGTCCAATACCACGAGCCACCCCTGGCAGCAAGTCTTTTTTGGATAAGAAACATTTTTACAAGTGGGGACATCACAGAGATTGCTACTTTCAACATGTTATTGGTACTTTAATAAAGCTGAATATAAATTATAATTAGAACTGCAGTGCAAAGAAAAGCGGTTTGAGTTGAGTGCTGCTTGTTTTTCTTATACTTGATTTTGACTGGCATTCCAGTAATGTATTTAAAAAAGTAATTTTTCATGCCTCACAACCTTTTTGTTTCCATCTAGATATTAAGTAAGCTGTCATGCAGCCAATGCATTGAAATATTTTTATTCTTTTACACTTCATTTGTCTTGATTGGACTCTCATAATGAGGGTTTGGCACCTAGGGCAGCATATTTAATTAAAGTTAGTTTTTGTGGTTTTTGGGCATAGCTCCTCCCCTTTCTAGTTGGCCACACACCTTCCCATTGACCCCCCCCCACCCATTCAGCTCTTTCTTGCAGCCCCCCTTTGATTTGAAGTCACCAGCCACCACTGGTACCCTGTATGAGGGGGGAAAAGGCCTTGAGATGGCCTACATAGTTTTTGTGATTTAGGTACTTTATTTCCTTTAGTGAGAAAAGCATCATGGTCATTCCAGTTGTGACAAGTGTTTGGACAGGAATATATGGAACAGGCATTATATTCAATGATCAGACTGATGAAAGCCAAGTACAGTGAAATGATTACTTACTGGACCCGAAAGCCATATATAAGCTTCAGATATATGGTGTGCAATGAAAAAGGACTTCCTTATAACAGTGTATATGTGGTGTTCAACGGACAATTAATTGTCGACTTAAGTTCCCAGATCCTTGACTGTGGAATCAATTTTCAGAGGTATGTTGTCAATGGGATAGTTACAAGGGGAAGTCATGCTTGCCAAAGGATATGATTATACATTTCTTGGCATTTAATTTTAGTCCATGTATTTGACACTAGCTATTGGTTTCAGAAAGGCCCTCTTGGTGGAGTTTGTGGACCTCTGGGGGTTATTTAAACAACTTGCCTGCTTAGTTAATTGTAATGTTAATGTTTTACAACACTCATTATATGCATTATGTTTGTTATCCATACATAGATCTTTGCATAAACATAAGAATAACTTTTACATAGTTCAATCATCTCAATACACATATAGCACACTTTAAAAAACAAGTTCTTAGCTTTACAACTATATATACTCTTACTTCCTTAGTACAACAGGTGTCTTAATGTGGTTTAATCCTCTCATGATATTTGACAAAATAAAATAAACACAAGAATAACTTTTACATACTTCAATCATCTCAATACACATATAGCACACTTTAAAAAACAAGTTCTTAGCTTTACAACTATATATACTCTGACTAACTCAGTACAATAGGTGTCTTAATATGGTTTAATCCTGTCATGATATTTGACAAAATAAAATACATAGGTTCATCGGTTCATAGGATGATACTAGGCTATTGTCCCAGAGGCCCTTACAAGCCTAACCAAGAATTTTGCCCATGTTCTCACAAAGTCAGCACCTGTTTCCCCTGTCCAGCAGGGACACAAGTGGGATCCCAGAAGTGTATTTTCTGCTTCTCATCCAGTTGTCCAGGTTTGTCTTAGAGGGCTAGAGAAGGTACTATGTCTGACATGGAGAAGGAGTTTATTTCATAGATGGGGGAGTCTTTGGGATAGAAATCTATCTGGCTGACAAGTTCTAATTATGTCAGAAACCAGGTTGAGGCCTTGTATGTGGGTTGCGTGACTGGAGTTTGACTTACAGATATGCAGCAACCCCATCAAGGCTGGGTCTGAGATAGCCTTGTATGCCAGACACAGGACACCTCTGAGCAGTCAGTATGAGACTGAGCAGAGGGACAGGGCTTTTAGCCTATCAGTATAGGACAGGTGTTTGAAACCCTGGATTTTTCTGATCAGGAACCTCTGTGGTCTCTCCAGCTGCTGCATGTGCTTGAAAGGTACATGCCAAAGGGGGCAATAAACTCAATAATGGGTCTGATAAGGGAGGAGTACAGGGATGCTATGACCTCCTTCTTCCTGGATAAAATATTCTTACTTATGAGGTGGGCCATGTAGAAAGCCTTCCTTACAATAGGGGCAACACAGTGGTCAAAAGTCAGGTTGCTGTCAACCTTGGTGCCCAAGTCCCTCATGACTGATTGCATGCTTAATACATTGTTATTAATGTGATAATTAGTGGGGACTCCATTTTCCCCAAATGGAATAATGATGCATTTATTGGCATTCAGTTTGAGGCCATGCTTCTGGCACTAGTCATTTGTTTGGGTAAGGCCCTCTTGCAGGATGTTCACATCACTAGAGGAGTTTAAGACAGCACCCAGCTTGCAGTCATCTGCAAACTTGGTCAGCCACAGACCACTGGTCTTGGCTTGCACCACAGAAAAGTATATCCCAAACAGTTGAAGCCTCAAGACCAATCCTACTGTTTGGGAACATCACAGGTTAATCCACATCTTCATGTCTAAACATACATTGTGCCACTTTGTAAGTCTACCACTTAAGGTCTGCAGTTTCCACTGCCATTCTGCAGGGGTGTTTTCCAATACTTGAATATCAGTGCTAGATATGTGGACTTTGCACATCTTATCCAAATCCTAACAGTAGCTGGAATATGCCAGGTAGGTGGTAGAGTGCATAATAACCCAAACATAGGGGAGTCATGTGCCTCATGGCTGTTTCTGTTTTGCGGAGTGGATCCTTGCTATAAATTTTCCCAAGATACTAGCTATTCCTGAACAATTCAAAATAAAATCTCTATAACTGGCTCCCTGTTGCTTACATATCCAGCATTTCCATTTATATGAGCCACTTTATCCTCTGTACCCCTCTGGGGTATATTACCAGTTGCAAAACATTTTAAACAGAGAAAAAAAATGCCAAAGCTCCGCTCCAGTTGACTGGTCTCCTCTGGCAGAAACCCTCCTCATTTCTTTTTTAGTACTGCTGGCATTTTTTCAGTTGATTGCCATTTTTGTCTGTGCATTTCTACTAGGTTTTTTTTTTTTTTTTTTTTTTTTTTGTGGAAGGCTTTAGTTTTTAGGTTTCCTATACCCTTGGATGTGTTTGTATCATTTATTCCCTGGGTTAGTATACTCCTAATTTAGAGATACCGACATCAATTTATGTTAGCTTGTGGGTGTTTTTTTTTTTTTTTTGTATTTTTTTGGAGCTCTCTAATAACCATTTTCATTCATAGGCAATTACTAGGCTAACAACCCCAGGGGGCCTTTTTAAGCCTAACCATGCCACCCAAAGGTGAGAGTCAAATCCTGTACCTTGTGTCTGTAAGGTAAACACCTTAACCATTATGAAGACAAAAAGAAAAAGTAAAAGAGATTAATAATGGAGAAGCTAAAGAAATAGAAATTGAGGTTATGGAGTACCTGTGAAGTGATATACGATTACAGAAGTGCAGTCTGAATACTGAGTGCATTCTTTGCCTTGAAGATAAACTGTTGCACTTGCAGAATACGTTTGTAGAATTGCTGTCCATTGGAGAAAAAAAGAGCTGTCAAATCTCATGACCAGGACGGATGAAGATAATTATTTGGCTAGCCATTCCCATATAACAAAGTTTTTACTGATTGTGTCACGGATATCCAGTATGTACCTGAGATATAAATTCATTTTCATTCTTATATGCCTCTGCAGTCCAAGAATATTTTGTGACATATGCTTTGCAATCCCGTACAGGCCAGGCCATAATGGATACTTTTTGTCAAAGGCTGATGCCAACTCATAGAGTTCAAATTTTTAATGTGATACAAATTCAGGTTGTTGCTTTGACTGACAGTATTTTGTGCCTATCACATAGCTCCAGATGTCAAGAGACACACAAGCTCACTATGAACTGTAAGGGCATATGTGACTGCTCATATGAGTGCGAGTATGCCATGAGGCCTTATCCAATGTGCCATTCTATCACATTTCCTTCAGTGGGTAGTGCCTGTAGATGATAATGATTCCTTCATATGGCCTCTAGATGGTGCACTCTGCCAATTATGCCAGCAGTATGGACCCCTGAATGCAGCTGTTAGTGTTTCTCAGCTTCTCACCCTTTTTCTCTTATGCTGTTAAGTCTTAGCGGCTCTTGAGTGGCGCAGACCGTTTACACATTAGCCTTTGAAAACTCCTCTCAGTCTCATTTTGTCTGCTCTTATTAGTGAGCACTAAAAGTTCAGACTAGGAAGACCTTCCCCTTATTGGTAAACCTTCAGTTACTCTGTCTTTCATATCTTCCCACTGTTTAGTGTACCCTGCAGTCTCTAGAGTATTAATCCATTTCCTTCCATCTTATTTATAAAATCAGCAATACTAGATGAAATATCACTGCTAGCACTCACACCCCTTCTGAGGGATCAGCTTGAGGTTTATACTTATGTTTTGCGTTTGTTGACAAACGGAGCACAGGGACATTATTTTCTAGCTTTTTTGGAATTATCAATCATTGAAAAGGCTGAACACTGCGTATTAGGAGCCAGCTTGGGATTAGTGCTGCACTTTTGTTCATAGTGAATCAAATAGCTCAGGGACATTGATTCTTGACTGTCCCTGATTGGTCAGTGTGTGTGTGCAAGACTTCCCTGATTGGTCTGTATTTCGACCAATGTAGATCTTAGAGCTCTTTCATTGAATTGCTGTATGTTGTATCAGAGGCCTCTACTAGGAGAAAGGTGCAGCAAGCCTGCAGACCCATACAGTATTTGGAATGAGACTGCTGACCACAAAAGATTCAGTTAACTGCTTCTCAAGCACTAGGTTGGGGATTAGGGATGCTGGTTTGCATCAGGTGAGAAAAGAAAACAGCAAAAATATATTGGTTCCTAGCTGAGTGCCTTTGATTCCTAGCTGAATACAGCTACTTTGAGACCTGTACAAGTAGTAGTCAGTTTGTAGCCAATAGGCACATCACCACTATTTATCATTCTTGGCAATCCTAATTCAGTCTTTTTGCTAAGTACCTCTAGATTATCCACCATCTAACCTAACTTCAGAGTATCACCCAAAATGCTTCATCCATAAATCTTCAGATTTTTCTATAGTAATCTCCCTCCAACCCCTGAGTACTATGACCAGACCTTGTCCTCTATTCTCAGGCAACATGGCTAAATAGTCTTCTTGCACCCCATCTGTGGTCACTCTGTTTACATTAAATATTCTAAGCCAGTATAGCAACTGCCATATGCTTACTGATTCCAACTGACAGAACAACATAGGAGTAATACTATGCAAAATATTATGGAGACCACAAAATGCCTAGCCATATACACCTTTAAGTAGACAAACTTAAAAGTTCTTGAATCCTTTACAAGCACTTAATACTGCTTACCTCCCAAATTGAACAGGCCCTTACATGATAAGCCTGGTGTAAGTTTGTGTCTACCCATCCAATCATCAAGACTTGCCTTAAAGATAGCCAAAATAGTACATGTTTTGACCTATTGTGGCTACCTATTCCATAGGTTGGGAATGCTCTGTGTTAGGAACCTCTGCTCCTACAGTGAGTCTTACTTATATTTTGGTTTAGATTTAGAAGGGTATTTGGGGAGACACTGGTTTTGCAAAGAAATACGTGGTCAATTAGGATTGGGTCTGTAATGGCTTGAAAGGCTAGACATGGGTAACCTTGGAGCAGCTGTTAGGAGATATAAATATTTAAGAAACAGGGAAACCATCCTCCTGCATCATCCCAACAATGGTAAGCATGGTACAGCCGCCATAATATATCAGTCACAACATACCACTTATCCTGCAACTTATTCTGAGGCTGTAAAGAAAACTTTGCCAAAGTCTCATAGAACACATTCTAAAAGATCTGAGTATTTAGCACACCCAGAAACATCTACTCCTGTCTGCTCCCACATAATGCTCCCCACAGATCACCCATGAGTCTGCGGGAAAGTAGGCCTGTGCTTGTAAGGGCCTGTAAGTGTGCTGCCACATAGGGAAATGTTTTAGTCACAGGTAACTCTATAGTTAGGCATACAGACTCCACACTTAACAGACTGGACAAGAACAGGGTGACTGCAAAATACCGGTCTAGTGCTTGGAACTGTATTGTAATAAGAGCCATAAGGTCCCTTCAGTCATAAATGTGTGAGTATGACTTAATGGTGGCCTATGTCATAGTGAATTATCTGAGGTGTTGCACCCAGAGGGACATGCAGAGAGACATGCTGGAACTTGCTCTGCATGTGTTGGAGATAGGAAAGACACTGGTCTTAAGAAGTATTTGCCTTATCTAAGAATGATGCCTAGATACCAAGACGTGATAAATGGCTTTAATACTTGTCTAAGTATTTACTGTCATTCTTAAGGGATCAAGTATGTGTCAGCCTTTGATGTGATGGTAGACGAGCCTTTCTGTTTCACCAGGGATGGCTTACATCTCTCATCTGCATAATAACTAAAGCCTTTGCTGCTCCTATAATATCCTTTTAGTCAGAGTTTCCCTACTGGACAGTCCTAGGTATCACACTCAAACCCAAATTTGGGTAGCATCATGATGGCACTGGTCAGTACTAGGCATCTAAGCAGAAAGATAGCATTACTTTAAGCCCTCCTGCAGTTGGGACACATTTGTATCTGTGCAGTTACTGGGACATGGTTTCAAAGCAGTGGTAGCATTTCCTGTGTATTAGCTCCCATCATGCCTTCAGCTATTACTTCATTGCTAGCTACAGATTTCCATTAATGTCCTCAAAGATTATGGAAGTTAGCTTAATACCATTGAGGGATTAAATATCAAATCAGATACTTTGTTGCTAGGGGGACCTCAATTACTCAAGCAGTGACAGGAACACTTACACCTCTAAAATGCATATGCTCATTATTTCCTAGATTTTGTTAACACTAATGCACTGGAGCAAATTGTAGAATTATGCACTATAGACAGTAATATACTTGACCAGTTTGTTACTAAACTTGCCCCCACCTGCACCCTACCATGTATCCTCTCTATTCTTATTAAATCTGACCACATATCATTTGCCTTACTTGACAGGCCTAGGGGTACCACCTCACCACCAAATGAAACCATCTTTACGGACTTCTTCAGAGCAAACCTACTTTAGCTCATAAAAATCCTATGCAGAATTCCCAACTATCCCCAATTAACAAACAGACCCATCTGAGAGGGCTACTGCACTCACTGATTTTTATCTGCATCTAAACAGCTGCATAAAAAAAGTTTTTGCCCCTCTGCCTTAAATATAATGGTGTTTCCACCAACAATCCTGTCTGTTGGAATTCCCATAATAATAAAATGTAAACAAAAGAAGGAAAACAATGAGACATTGTAAGAACCCCCCATCCCCCTACCACAATGAAACATGCCAACAAGGAACTTAAGAACACTATTAACAATGTAAAGCAGAGTACAAACATCAGGTCACTATAAATACCAAAGCAAACTATAAATCTTTCTTCAGTTATGTCAAGAAATTAAAAACATAATATTCAACAATGCACTAAGCTCATCAATAAAAATATCAAATTTTGAAATCCCAAGAATATAGTCAATGTATTACCAGACAATTTCAGTGAGGACTTTACCCCCCAAACAGGAGATGAATTCACCCTAAATGCACCGCTAATAACTTGTAAAAACAGGGTGAAGAGGACTTTACCCCCCACCTAACTACATCACTGCATCAACTAGCCCTGACAATGTAGTTTTCCCCATAATCAGCTTGGAACAAATCATGAAATCCCTATCAAAAGCTAAACATGTTTCTGTGGGACCAGATAGCATACCAGGTTGCATTCCCATTAGTGCCAATATATGCACTGTCTAAGCTTCTATTTAAAATTGATCAACTTCAGTTTGTCCACAGGGTTTATCCCTGATGCCTGGAAAACAGCCACAGGAGCCTTATATACAAAGTCATGGAAATGTCATAGCAGAACTCATTCATGCAGACATAGGCAACTTAACTGCTCTAAACCCTATTCAGGGGTTTAATTAAATCTGAATGGTCAGCACACAGTTAAAAAAAAAATGACCATATACTCGGAATGTTATACCAAGATAGCCCTAGAAACAACCCTGGCTACTACCTGCCTCATTCCATTAACTGTTATCACCAGCCCTCACTAACCCTCAGGCTACGTAGGTTCATAGGCCCATAGGTAATTACTAGGCTAATGGCACAAGAGCTCTTACAAGCCTAGCCAATAATACCCAGGATATGACATTATTATAGCTTAATTCCCCAGATATGGGATGGGGTAGTATCAGGGTAGTGGGTCTTTGGGTGTTTGAGCTCTGAGTCATTTTACAGACTGCCTTTGTCCATAACGTACATGGGCAGTACCCCAGGAGTGAATTTACAACTCCCCATCAATTTATCCAAATTTTTTGTGAAGAGAGTGAGGGAAGGACTTTGTTATACAAAGATGGGAAGTTTATTCCATAGACAATGTAGCATTTGGGATATAAATCTGTCTCTCCAGCAAGATCTGTTAGTCACACATAAGGTTTAAGTCAATGGAATGTGTGACCCTTGTATAATTTTCTTGCGAATATTTAACATTTCAACATGGCTGTATCAGAGAATGAGTTGTAGGGAAGGCATAAGTTCTCTCTCAGTAAACGATATGAGACAGAGCAGAAGGACAGGGCCTTTGGTCAATCTGCATAAGACATGTGTCTTACACTTTGTATTTTTTAAGTGAGAAACCTCTGGGGCCTCTCCAGTTTGTTTTAAGTGCACTAGGGAACATGGTACTTGACTATGGGCGTGATGAGGGTCGAGTACGATGGCACTATGACTTCCTTTTTTCTTGATGCCATGCCTTTACTTATAGGTTGAGCCACAATGAAGGATTTCCTCACTACTGTAGCTACTTGGTGATCAAAGTTTGATTACTATCTATTTGTGTTCATAAGTCCCTCACCACTGGGTGTATTTTAGGGGTGTGCTATAAATATTATAACTTGTAGGGATATCTGATTTACTGAAGGGTATGATTATGCATTTTTTTAGCATTTAGTCTGACAGAGTTACAATGCCATGGAAATGTCTTAGCAGAACTCATTTATGCAGGCATAGGCAAACTAACTGCTCTAAACTAATTTGCCATTTTTAGGCCTGTTTTTTGATTTGGGACGTGGGCACTGTTAAGTATTTGCAAAGGGTGGTAAGAACTTTTAAGTATGTGTACTGAAAGGTGTATGTGGTTAAGTCTTTTATGGCCCTTGTGATTTTTTACCTAGTATTATTCCTACATTCACGTGCTCATCTGCCAAACCTGTATTCAACTTTTTAAAATGTTTTTTATTAGTATGCGGTGGTGATAGTATTCAGATGAAAATGCAGTGAAACCAAATAGCACTTACTTGTCAATCCCATCTTGCTCTGTATGTTTAATGTTTGAAACAGTGGTGATTCATTCAAGTACACCTTTTTTTTATAAATTTTTAATAACTTTGACTAAAATCTAATTGGGTTTTAATTATGAGAAGCATAAAATGATTTTTGTTTTTTAATTAATTGACACATTTTATTTATTTATTGTAAATGAAAAAACTTTTCTTCCCGCATTCTTTATATGTGTTTAAAATAAAGAAAAAGTATTTAGTGAGTATATTTTACAGTACCGAAATACCTACAGAATGAGTGCCTCTGTAATTTTAACTTTGTTTTGTACATGCAAGATGAAAAATAGAGTCCATGTATTTTTTTAAACACTGAAATGAGATAGCTAAAGATGTCTAGCATTTGCAAAGTGTGCATCTGCCATTTTTTTCTTTAGAACAAAAATGGAACATTATACAATTTTAAATGCTGTACTTTCTATAATTTATCATCACATACTATATGGATTGAATTTAGTATGACCCGCATTTTAAGGTGTGTTGTGGGTAGTGATTTGAACAGTTGTGTTGGGATATGCATGATTCAGAAACATCATTTGTCAGTCAGTTGTCAGTGTGCACTGGCTGTGGATGGTAATAGTATACAACAGAACTGACCAGTGCACAGATCATTCCCACAATGCACTGTGCATTGCATGGAGGAAATGTGCTTGATAATGGCATTCCAGTTGTACAAGCAAAATGCAAAAATCAAACCAACATGTTCCACAGCAAGGCAGTCCTTTATTAAAAATCTACAAGGTAAAATAAATGCTAAAAGCACCTCAAACTAAGCGGTTTTGCCTGTTCTTATTCAGGCATCATCACTCATGCAGGTACTAACATTTTTCACTTTTAAATAGGAAGTTTGCGCTGACATCATATCCTGTGTGGAATGCTGGTTAACAAAGTGAACTAAAATGCAAATAATATGTAAAAACTGCATTGTAAAGAAGCTGAGATAGTGTAATGGCTAAAGTCCCGGCTCCACATGCAGGCATCCATGGCTCAAGCCCCACACCTGTCCACAAGCAATAAATAAATAAATAACTTATTACAATATCTGCAATGTTGTAACACTTATACATATTCGTATAAAATATCCAAAATGTAAAATATAAACATATATCAAAATTTTAATAATTAAACTTGTTTTAAAACCTATATTACTAAAACAATTAAGACATTGCATTGCTTGTGCACAAATTTTTATGCATATAATTCTAGATGCATTTAGCTTTCCTTTTCTGAATACTGGTCACAGAAATGGTATTATTTATGCCTGCTCTAGCTTTGGTATTTAATCTCAATTGACATGCTGTTTCCTTAACTTGTAAGTCCAAATATGGGTCTCCCCCTCTATTATTGATTAGCACTCTGTCAATAATAAAGAAAATGAACTTTTTGAAATAGACACATTTGAGACTGTGTGTGTGTAAAGCACTAGTTAGCTTTCCATTCTTGATGTCCCTATTATGTTCCATAATCCTGTCATGCAACTTCCTGACTGTCTTTCTTGCCTACATAAAATGCAGGACAAAAGATACAGGTAGCAATGTAAACAACAAAGTTTGTGTTGTAGTTGCAATGACCAGGACACTGCAGATTCCTGTCATATGAATCAGTTTGGACATATGGTCCATCATTAATGAATCTGCAAGTTGAACAAAAGCCACATTTGTACATTTTAGATGTAAAATTAATCTTAAGCACGTCTTTGTCCCTTTCTAAAATTTCTTTGATTGTTTTACCCCCTGCTATAAACAATTTTGGGTTCTGAACCTAATTTACTTTTAAAGTCAACATCAAATAAACCACTCCAGATTTTTTTCTTTTTTTTTGTTGTAGTAGCAGTAAACACAGTAAGTTGCCATTTTGCATCCTACTTTATTACCATGCAAAAAACATGGAGGATGGTGAAAATGGAGGACTACATAGCATAGTGACACTGTGTAACCTACATCTAGCAGGATACAACAAGGTCAGAGAAATGTTACACACTCTAGATTTATATAGGAAATTAGGCATTCAAGGGTAGAGGGTGGCTTTCTCATTATATCATTATATGCAGGGCAGTGCAGCACAGTACTGTAGTACTATATTTTAAATATTGCATTATTTGAACAGGAGAGTGGGTACTGCATTATAAGTAGGGTACACAATGCCGTACAAGTCTTCATTCTTCTAGGAGGGGTGAAGTCATAAGTGGAGTGGTGACAGCATAGAGTCTATGGAGTATAGATCTAAAACTGGGAATTTCAGCTTTCCTGTATATACATTTGTAGTGTACTGATATATTGCAAAATGAGGATTATGAGGTGCAAGTGAAATTTTAATAGTTCTGCATTTAATAAATTAATATGTATTTTATTGGCCTTTAAGGGGGTCATCTGTATACTACAGATATATAATATAGACTCCTTCGGTAATAAAATAACTTTATGGATGTTAGAGCCAAATAAATAGATTCATCAGCTGTGTTAAATTTGCTTCATAATTAATTTTCCTAGTTTGCCGAAGAGGATGATAAAATAATGCCCAGTTTTACTTCTGTACACACTTGTAGGATAATGTGAGAGTGTTCAATCTCGCCGTTTGTTTTTACACACGGGTTCGGAGCCGATCCTCGGCTCCGAGTCGGCCGCATAGCAAAGCTCTGCATCTAAGAGAAGCTCGAGACCAGGCTATATCCCACAATCCTCCCTGCCATTACTCAGATCTAGTTTGCCGCTGCAACAGGTCACATCGCGTTAGAGAGCTCAGTCCAGAGTTTAAGAATTATAACAGATAAGATAGTCTTTTTTTTTCTACTTTTTAGTCCTAAAAGGTATAGTTTTTTGTGGATACTTATATTTTATTTACTGTAGTGTGTTTGTGTGTGGTTTATAGTTAGTTAGTTAGTTAGTTCTTTTTCTATAGGTTTCCCTTTGGGGCCTACCCCTTTCTAACTATAAATTCCCTTTTAATTTTAAACCTCACTTCTTTTAAGTATGTCTGAAAAAGTTAAGAGTGGGTTCAAAAGGTGCCAGTGTGGACAGAAAATGTCCATCACTGACAACCACACCTCCTGCGTCTACTGTCTTGGCCCTCTCCACTTGCAAGAGGATTGCTCCATTTGCCATTCCTTCAGTGGGAGGGTCATGACAGATAGACGCAGGAAACTTATTGATAGGGGGCTTCTTAAGCCTGCTTTTCAAGAAGCCTTGGACAAGTCGGACCAGGCTTCTAAGTCTTCGAAGGGGTCGAAGATGTCGGAGCCCATGTCATCGGCTCCGAGTACATCTTCCAGAGTTCATTCGCCGGTTCCACAGACTTCGGGGCCGAGCGTCGAACGTTTGTCTCTCACTGAGCCCCAGGTCTTGGAACCGGTGTCGGAACTACCGCCACCGTCGATTCTTCGGTCGGTGCCATCTTCGGCTCCTTCGACCCGTTCTTCCAGACCACTTTCTGATACTGATGTGGATCGTGTCGTGCAGAAACTGATGGCGAACATGGCCCTTTCCAGATTGATTGCAGTTTCCTCCCAGTTGGTGTCGAAACTAGAAGGCCTCCCTTTATCTCGAACAGGTCCTCCTTCGAGACCCATCCAGTCTTCGGAGCCGGAAGAGGATGAGCCGATGATAGTGGAGCCATCGGTGCCGAAACCGTCCATAGCACGATCAACACCACTTACCTCGACTCCATCGGAACCGATAGATGAGTCTCGGAGTCGACGATCTCTCCTTGGTTCCGTAACCGAGAGTCGTACCGACCTTTTGGTTCCGACTCTCCCTCTCGGGGCCTCGGCGCAGATCGGCTCAGCTCCATCCTCGAGGTCGAGACCCATGGGCCCCGTGTCTCGGATTCTTCCATGTTCTTCGGAACCGGGAGAGTCCTCGGCCCGAGGTTCAGGGGCTTTTGACCTCATGAGGAAGGTTTTGTCTACACAGACAACCACTACATCGGACGCGTCTTCTCCCTCCCCTAAAGAGCCTCTCTCTGTTTCTGTTCCCACGACACATCCAAAGCGTGGAGCACCATTGTCTCAGCCATCCCTAGAGGATGCCCCCTGTTCCTCTGAGGCCTCACCGGAATCCCCCTCCAATGAGGTCCCGAGGAAAAGATTGTGCAAGAGGAGGCACATAGACTCCCCACAGGAATCTTTAACGTCTGACACTGACTTGGATGAGTCAGAGGGGTCCCCTAAATCACCCTCCGAAGATGTCTCATTTGTGGACATATTGGAGATATTAAAACAGAGGGGTGATTGGCAATCCCTAGCCCCCACTGAGGATGAGTCAGTATTGCTGAAGGCATTTGGTGCTCAACCTTCTACCTCCTGGGTTACTCCGCCCTTCGATGAGTTAATGGAATTAATTGCTCGAAGGGCGTGGGAGACACCGGACACAGTGGAACCAGTCCCTAGAAAGCCAAGTAAATTCATTACTGCCCCCCAGGACAAGACGTATCTAACAAAAGGAGTCCCCGTTGACGCTATGGTGGTGGCAGCAGCCACTAAAAAGGAGATGTCGGAGTATTCCTCTTCTGTTCATCCTCCTAATAAGGATTCTAGGACTATGGAAAGATACGGGAAGCGCGTTTTTAGTTCAGCGACTTTTTCCATGCGTTCGCTAAACTATTTGACACATTTTACATGACTACAGAGGGATCTCATGAAGGAGCTGAGAGATACCCTCCAGGGTAACACAGATGCTGCTGTTTCAGATAAGGTGACAGCACAACTTAACACCCTTACCTCCGTAGTGAACTCGTCCATGAGGCTCATCTCGTATGCGGCTGAAGGGTCGAGTAGGGCCGCAGCTTCAGCGATTGCTCTACGAAGACAATCCTGGATGCGGCTGTGCTCTTTTGGAAGCCTTCAAGTCTTCTTTCGCTAACGCCCCCTTTGATGGTGCCACTCTTTTTGGGCCCAAAGTGAAAGAGACATTAACTCGGTGTGAGCAAGAAGGAAAGACTCTGTCTGCTGTCGGAGTCCATTTTTCCGTTCCATCCAGACCGTACCCCAAAGGGCAACGAGGTGGAAAAATGTGGTTCCATAGAACTCAGGGATCTTTCCAGGCCACACAGAGTGAACCCCCCCCAAAAGCAGAGGGGGGGCAGACATGGAAGACGCCGCCCCGGCGGCAGAGGGGGTCCGCAGAACCAAGGCGACAGGGATACTATCCCTGGTAAGCCTTTCCAGCACTCCTGAATGGCGGCCTGACTGTCCTGCTCTGGAGGCAGTCGGGGGTCGCTTGGCTTTATACCCACAGGCCTGGCAAACTCGCACCTCAGACTCCTGGGTAAAAAGCATTGTAACCAGAGGATACAAAATACCCCTTATGTCAACTCCACCCCAACACAGAAGGTCTCCAGATGTGCCACCCCGTCTGCGAGGCCAAGCAGCAATAGAAATTTCAAAGCTGCTCAAAAAAAGAGTCATTCAGCCAGTCCCGGCGGACCAAAAAGGATCCGAACTTACTCAAGGTTCTTTTAGTTCCAAAAGACAGGGGACTGGAGACCCATTTTGGATCTCAGCAATCTCAATACCTTCAGAAGAAGGAAAAGTTCCGGATGGTCACGCTTCAATCGATCCTTCCATTTTTACAGAAGGACGACTGGATGTGCTCAATAGATCTCAAGGACGCGCACTACCACATCAAGATGGCCAGACCGTCCAGAGATCACCTGCGCTTCCGGCTGGGAGTCAGTCATTTTCAATTTCGAGCCCTGCCCTTTGGGCTCACCTCAGCCCCCAGGGTATTCACCAAATGCATGGCAGTGGTAGCATCTCACTTGAGATGTCTAGGATTCTGGGTGTTTCCCTATCTGGACGACTGGCTCCTCACCGCCACCACCGAGCGTCTCCTCATACAAGCAAGAAACTATACAGTCAACCTTTGTTCCCACCTAGGGATTTCCATAAACTTCAAAAAATCTGTCTTATTGCCCTCACAGCATATTTCATTTATCGGAGCGGACCTAGATACCCGTTTAACATTAGTAAAGCTCCCTCAAGTAAGGGCTTCATCCCTCAAGGAACAGGTTCTTCTTCTGCTGCAATGCAGGAAAGCCCCGGCCAAATTGGTGTTGAAAGTTTTGGGTCTCATGGCAGCGTCCCTGATTGCGATTCCCATGGGAAGGCTGCACATGAGACTCCTCCAATAGCTACTGTTCACGCAGTGGTCATTCCAACAGTTACCCCTAAAGTACGAGATCCTGATAACAGATTCCTGCAAACGGGACCTCTCATGGTGGGTGTCCAGCCAGGACCTCACTATGGGTCGTCCATTTGTTCTACCAAATCCGACAGCCACTATAACCACGGACGCTTCCCTGTTAGGGTGGGGGGGACTTTTTCAGGGAAGAACAGTCCAAGGGGAATGGTACGACATCGAGTACAACCTGCACATAAATGTTCTAGAAATGAGGGCGGTGTTCCTAGCATTGCAACACTTTCAAACCCTCCTACCTCTAGGGACAGTAGCAGTTCAGACAGACAACATGTCTGTAGTCTGGTACATAAACAAACAAGGGGGAACCAAATCTTACCCATTATGCAGAGAGGCCATGAGAATTTGGCAATGGGCAGAGTCCACGGGTCGCTTTCTGATAGCAACGCACATCCCGGGGTCATCCAACGTCATTGCGGACAGGTTGAGCAGAGCCATCCTGTTACCTCACGAGTGGTCCCTCAAACTACAAGTGGCGGAGAGAATTTTCCGCAAATGGGGCCAGCCTTGCTGCGATCTATTCGCCTCCCCGATGAATGCCAAATGCAGAAGCTATTTTGCCCTTCTACCCCCTCCAGGGGATGTCCCCAGGGAAGCACTGATACACGATTGGCCCCCGGGTCTCCTATATGCATTCCCACCTATCCCCTTGATTCCCAGATTTCTCCAGAAAGCCATGAACCTGCAAAGGACAATTATACTCATAGCCCCATTCTGGCCTCGACAGATATGGTTCCCCTTTCTTCGAGCCCATCTAACAGAGGAACCTTGCATCCTGGACCCAGTACCAGATCTACTGACGCATTCGTCGGGAGTTCATCACCCGTCTCTTCTATCCCTCAAACTAGCAGCTTGGCTGCTCAACTTCCCCGCCTAGCCAGGTCTGATCTTCTTTCTCCGGCAGTGCAGCGCATTTTGGATGCCTCTCATAAGGCTTCCACCACAAAACTTTACAACAGTAAATGGAAACGCTTTGTGTACTGGGCATCTAATCAACACTTGGACCCCTTGGTTGCTCCTTTACATAAAATCCTAGAATTTCTTTCCATCCTTTTCCATGAAGGGGCCTCTACTTCCACATTAAGAGTGCAGTTGGCTGCCATATCCAACTTTCATGTTGGTGTGAATGGTTCTTCTATCATGTCCCACAGGCTTTGTAAAGCTTTTATGAAAGGTTCCTTCCATCTTCGACCTCCTGTCAGGGATCCTTTATTCCCATGGAATTTAAATTTGTTGTTGTCACAACTAATGTTACCACCTTTCGAACCAGCCTCTTCTTGCCCCCTGAAATTTCTGTCTTGGAAGACTCTCTTTCTTGTAGTGGTTACTTCAGCTCGAAGAGTTTCAGAGCTGCAAGCACTGTCTATTAAACCTCCTTACTTATATTTTCACCCAGATAGAGTTTCTTTACGAACAAATCCGTCCTTCCTTCCCAAGGTATGCTCTGTCATAAATATTAATCAATCCATTGAACTCCCTACTTTCTTTAAAAACCATACCAGCAAGCTGGAATATATGTTGCACAAGTTAGATGTCCACAGGCAACTCAGATTTTATTTAGACAGGACTAAAGACTACAGAAAAACAGATCAACTTTTTGTTGCGTTTGCAGAAAATGTAAAGGGCATGGCAGTTACAAAACGCACTCTTTCTAAATGGCTTACTGATTGTATAGCCTTTGTGTATTCTAAGTCAAACCAGGCCTTACCCACCAAACCAAAAGGCCATTCTACTAGGTCCGTCTCCACTTCCTTGGCTCATGCAGCTCGCCTGCCTTTGGACACGATTTGTGCAGCAGCCACGTGGTCTAAACCACATACTTTCATCACTCATTATAGGGTTGACAAAGCCTCCAAAGACAGGACATCCTTTGGTTCCACTGTGCTCAGGAACGTTCTTCCATGAGTCACTCAGGGTGACGGAGCTAGGGACGCTACCTGTGTGTAAAAACAAACGGCGAGATTGAACACTCTCACATAAAGATGTTATGTTCTTACCATAACGTTCCATGTGGAGTGTTCATCTCGCCTTTGTTTTTACATTCCCCCCCTTTCCCTCCCTCACGGTTTGGAAGAACGAGTAGGACTGAAGTCTGGTCCACATGTCTTACCTTTTCCGGGTATCTTTCTTTACCCCTAGTTGGTTGTCAGTGAGATGGTGTCTCTAAATTTTTTCCTTTATAGCAGTATGTAGCCTTAATACCTCAAGGTTATTGTTTTTTTCTGGTTTGCTTGCAAAGTAGATCTGAGTAATGGCAGGGAGGATTGTGGGATATAGCCTGGTCTCGAGCTTCTCTTAGATGCAGAGCTTTGCTATGCGTCCGACTCGGAGCCGAGGATCGGCTCCGAACCCGTGTGTAAAAACAAAGGCGAGATGAACACTCCACATGAAACGTTATGGTAAGAACATAACTTCTTTTTAATGTTGAAACCCTGCATTAAATACACTCATGGTTAACTGCAGTAGCTCTACTTTATTTGGTACATAAAGGAAGAAGAAGTGAGGGACTCTAACAGTTACTGCAGCAGGAAGCAGCACATCAGTTCATCTGCTGCAGCTGCTTAAAACAGAAAAGTATCACTTGGTCAGTACTTAAGTGCTGTGTTAATATGCCTGGGACAAACGCGTCAAACCTGCCTCAAAATAAATAAATGAATGAATGAATAATGCAAGGACAGCAAAGAAGGCACTTCAGTGATGTGGTTAAGAGCAGGATGAACATGGAAGTAGAAGTCACATGGTATAACAGACACTGCTGAAGTTACAGTATTTAATCATTGCTAGCCTTTTTGTATTACTTCACTTTCCGAATGAGAGATCTGTTAGGATACAGCATCCTGAGTACATAAATACGTTAACAGTACCTAATGGTACATTACACCTTGGACATTCTTAGTTCTGTGTTGAGGTTTACCTAAGCATGGAGCTTTTTGGGTCACCCCTGAAGTGGACTTAGCACTGTTAAAAAAATGGACTGTCACATTTGGACACCCCAGTCAACAAATTATAAATGAACAAGTACCTCTAAAATAAATGCCTGAAGGAAGATCCACAGATTGTTTTGAGATCTGTAAAGAAGTTCTCTGTCGAGATGTGAAACATCTTCCCTACTTTTTAACAGTGATATTCTCTTGTTTCTTGTTTGTCTTTGCATATCAGATCTTTGTGTATCGCAGCTCAGAGAAGACAGTTGTAGACACTAAGTGACCACAATTGGGAGGGTGCTTGTGTTGACGTAATTGCCACTTTTTCTGCTCATTTGGTATGCCTTTTCTTATTGCTCCTGCAACCACAAAAATTACAAAATGTGAAAGGGAGCTGAGTTTTTGGTGAATGAGTACATGTTTGCGCAAGCTTGTGCCAGCTCTGATACATTGGTACTCTTAGTGGAGGGAGTAACTGTATAGAAGCTGATACAAGAGTAGGAAATAAGATATAGACATGAGGGGGACGGAGACTTCTGTCACTGAGAGAAATACCTGCAAAAGAAGACTTCACAAACATATAAAATCATTACATTTTATTTATTTCTCTCAAGATGGTTATTCACTAGAGACTACTGGCTTGTTGATGAACAAAGCCGCTTGTCTACTGGGAGTGTGTTTTGTACTTCAGATGAAGTGAGGTGGAAAACTTCATTGAACAGAACTTCTTACTGTAAGAGTTTAACATCCAGATTAGGCAGGTGGAAATACATGTCCACTAGAGGGCAGTCTTATCTTACCAAAACACCTCGGACTGGCACTGAAGTTGGTGAATGGTTGAATACACTGTTATCTTACATAGCTCATTAGAATAAAGTCTTTCAAAAAAATGGTTCTCTTGGAAAAAAAAAATGACTTTAAATGTATTCAAGGATAGCAACATCAGCTAAATTACCCGTTAAAACATTGTTAAATATAACGACAATGTGGCCTCATTCTAGTTACTAGTTCATTTACCTTTTTCCCATTCCGTATTAGACAATAGCAGTATAAAATGCTTAAAGTAATATTTAAAGGTCTAGATTTGATTGTTAATAAAGCCTTGTTTTAGTTTCAAAAAAACTCTTTTGGATTTTTGCTAATTTTATTTTTTGAGCAACTTAATTTTCACATTTTTATTACTACTAGGGTTTATTTACTAGTAAGTTTTTGTAAATACACACAACAAATATTTCACTTTTTATCACTTCTAGGGTTTCTTTACTAATATGTTTTTTTATAAACCCACAACAAATATTTCAGTGTTTTTAAGATAGTTTAAACAGAAGAACTGATTTATATTTTTATTAGCTATTAGTGAAGCAGTTTAAAATGACAGCTTTGATTATAAGATGCTCTGTGACCACTTTAACATTTAAATGGTAATGACTAGATTTTGTCACATGGTTATGTTATTGTGTCTTCAGCTATAATCCCTTACATTTGCTGCTGAAGAAAAACCCAGCAAGACTACCTTTTACCACCCTTCCATCTCAACTTTCCTTTTTGCCTTTTCTTTTCCAGTCCCATGTCTTCTTCACTAATGCTGTGTACCTTGCACCTCACAGTCCACTTTTTCAAGTACCTTTGAAAACTTATACAGTAGTTAACTCCTACAGTCTGCTGCCTTTACCCAATCCCCCCCTCTATCCTTTGTATTCATTATGATCCATCCTGCATTCCTGATGTGATCTTGTGCAGAAATATCATGTACCTCATATCTTTCTGATCTCTGCTGAGAAGAGCTCCATCTCCTCTAGTCTCTGATCATATTCTTTCCTTGACATCCCACTTGCCTTCTTACTGTCTTTCTGTGTTCTTCGCCTTCCTACTGTCTTTCTGTGGTCTTCTTCCATCCTGCATCCTGATAATTCTGCCCTTGTGTGGTCCCCAGAACTGCACCTGGTACTCGGGGTATGGCCTGACTAGGGTAGAGTTGGAGTGTTAATATTTTCACCTGGGGTATATCTCCCTGAAGATATACCTCCACATTCTGTTTGCCACCTGGTGGTCCAGTCCAGGCATGAGCAACACACCGAGGTGTGCCTTGCAGCCATCTGGTAAATCACACTAGTTTTGTTATGGCCTAAGTTCGGTACTTTCCAGTTGCCTGCAGGAAACCTCAGCTGCCACTTTTCTGCCTACTACATCGGCCTTTCCAGATCCTTCCTTAAGTTTCTCCTTCCTGTGCTGCTGCACATTTCTTTCTGTCACCAGGGAAGAGTTTGATCCTATTTCCTGTTCCCCTTGATACATGAGAAATGAAGAGTACCAGATTCAGGACAGGCCCCTGCTGTATTCCCGTAATCACCTCTACATTCATCTCGGCACAACATTTTGTGTCTTACCCTTTAATAATGTAACTGCACACTTTCCTGTATTTGATCCTACCGTCTACCAATCCAGCAATTCCAGCAACTGCCAATGTCAGACAGAGTGAAAGACTTTGTTAAAGTCCACATAGACCACATCTACTGATACGTCTGTGTCAGTTTCTCTTGTAAATTAGTAATAACAATAAATCAGGTTTGATTTTGTCCTATAGATTGTTGGCTCAAGGAAAGCACTAGTCTTTCCCTCAGGATTCTACTTATAACTTTCCCTGTTACTGCTGTTAGGTTAATAGGTCTATAATTTCCTCAAGTTTATGTTGTCTCCATTACCCCACTACAGGGGTAGTACACTTTCTACCCTGTAGTCCCCAAACAGTTCAACAATGATCATGGAATTGTTGAATATCTCCACCAGGGGCTTTCCCATCACTCTGGCAAGATTCCTGTAGACCCTTGGAGGCAGCCCAGCTAATTCTTATTTATCCTGCCTAACAGCAGTGAATTCTTTATTTGCCTCTTTTCTTTCTTGTGTATTTTTCACTGTCAGCACTCTAACTTAACTCCCACTCTGAATGGTACCCTCCCTTTAGCACTCCTCTTTGGAGACTGCATTTATTTCTTACTTCTACTTTTAAACCAGTCTTCTGTAATATCCTTCACATCTTTGCACAGCCTAGCCAAGTCTGTCCGTTTATTCTTTCTCCTGCTATATACCTAAAAAAAAAATATCCTTATGACAACTTGTGTCCAACTCCTTTTCAGCTAGCATCTTTTCTTTCCTCACACAATCTGTTGCCTTTCCACTTGCCTTCTTATACTGTGCCTTTTACAACTTACTACCCCCTTCTTCCCACCTTTTGAGTGTCTTGTCTTTTACCAACTTGTTAGCCTGCCGTTACTGTACATCTGCCCTCTTCTCTTCTCGCTCTTACTGCATTTGTTCTTAACCATAAGTACTCCATTCTTCTGATCAATTCCTACATCTTGTCTTCTCTCTTAACTCATCTTTGACTGTCTCTCATAGACATGTATAATTTTGTCCGGTTAACACCACACCACCATCTTTACCTTTCTATTCTTACCCCTCCTTGTCATGTTTAACTGCAGCATTTCATGAAAACAACTGGTGAATATCACCTTCACCTGCACATTCCTTATCCCTGCCACCTTGGTTATAATTGCACGCAGAATTTTATTTTTGCTTATGTAGACCTGCATAAATTAGATCAACCCTTCATGGCTGAAGACTTCAGTCAGCCCCATCTCTCCTTGAAACTCTGAATCTCTTAGTCTGGTCCTAGCAGATTCAGATCCCTCACAAGCAATGACTGCTTTCTTCTTGCACCACTCCTTTATTTTGTCATTCAGTCTCTCATCCTCCTTCCTTTATGTGTCTGACCGACAATATGGGGTGTTGATCCACTAGCATTATTTTCATCTCCTTTCTCTGCATTACCCTCCCAGCTATTTTCCCTGCCTGCTTCTTCACCCCATTCATGGCATATTATTCCTACTCTACTCTATTACATGTCATGCCCTTCTGTCACTGTCACTGCTTTCTCACGAATATTTTTATGTCTTTGTAAATTGCTTTGATTTAAAACAATATAAAATTTTCATCTGATCAGCTGTTTCACTTCCACTCTGCCTTCTCTCTCTCCCTGAACAGCCTAATGATCCTTTGTTTTCCATCCTTTGTCATCACTGGGCAATATTTCTGTGATACTATCAAAATCCAGCATCCCCTCTCATATTCACCATTTACAGCCACTTTCTGGATTTCTCCAAAGTCTTTGCAGTATGGCTTACTCTTTACTGATGGATCAGCTAAAGAAGATGGGCTTCAATAAAAATGTCTTCCACTAATTCCGGAGTTATCTTGTTCATAGGTTCATAGGTGTGTACTAGGCTGATGGCCTTGGAGCCTTTACAAGGCTAGCCCATAGAAGTGCCCTGGGATCGTGCTGCCTGACGTTATTTCCCAGTGCCTCTATCAAGTAGAACCACTGGAGAGATCCCTGGGGTGAACTTTATTACCCATCCACTCACCAAGATTTCTCTTGAAGAGGGACAGCGAGGTGCTCTGCTTGACATGTATGGGAAGTCTATTCCAGTGCATGGGCAGTCTCTGGGTGAGGAATCTGTCCCTCCAGCATGTTCTATTGTGGAAATGAGGTTGAGGTCTGTGGAGTGTGTGGTATGGAGGGATTGGGATTTCTTCAGCTGTGGTATTTCTAACAGAGCTGGTCAGACACGGCTTTGTAAGTCAAGCAGAGATCACCTCTAAGTAGGCAATATGAGACAGAGAATAGCTGGAGTCTTATGAGTCTGTCCATGTAGGACATGTGTTTAATGCCTAGGATCATCTTTGTGAGGTACTTCTGTGGCCTCTTGAGCTGTTGCAGGTGTCTAGTGAGGTACATCCCAAATGGGGCTTTATACTCAATGACTGGTCTAATGAGGGAAGAGTAGAGAGAGATGATGACCTCTTTCTTCCTGGATGCAAAACACTTGATAATGAGATGTGACACATAGAAGGACTTTCTGACCACAGTGGCAATGTGGTGGTCAAAGAAGAGGTTACTTTCAACCTGCATCCGCAGATCTCTTATAAAACAGTCAGTGTTCAGTGGGCTCCCATCAATGTGGCAATTAGTGGGAACTGAGTTTTTACCAAAGGGGGTGATGACACATTTTTTGGCATTAAGCTTAAGCCATGGTTTCGACACCAGTCATTGGTCTCAGTGAGATCTTTCTGTAGGATGTCTGCATCACTTGGGAAGTTAATAATGGCTCCAGCTTGCAGTTGTCTGTTAACTTGGTCAGCCAGAGTCCCTTTGTGTTGGCCTGGACTTCTGAGAAGTAGATGCCAAACAGGAGAGGACCCAGGACTAATCCCTGTGAGACTCCACTTGTGACTGGTTGGCAGTCCGACTTGGAGTCCACTACTTTCACACTGTGTACTCTATCTGTGAGCCAATTTGCAACCCGCCTAGTGATATAAGGGTTGATGCCTAATTTGGCGAGTTTATCAATACTTCCCCAGTGAGGAATGGTATCCAAGGCCTTGGCCAGATCGAGGTAGGCTGTATGGCACTGCCTTACCTTCATCCACAGCTCTGGTGACTGACTCAAAAAAGTCAATCAAGTTGAGCAGGCATGATCTCCCTTTCATGAATCCAAATTGGGTGGGGTCTAGAGTTTGGTGATTTCTTATATCTTTTTAATCAGGTCCATGATGATGCGCTCCATAGCTTTACATATCAGACTCATCAGGCTAATGGGGTGATAATTTCCAGGGTCTGTAGTCACTCCCCTTTTTCTGGAGAAGGATGACTGTAGCAGTGTGCCATTCGGTAAGGACAAAGCCTGAGGTGAGGCTGTGACTGAACAGGGCACACAGATGTGGTGCCAGTTCACTTTGTAGTTCATGTAGAACACAGCCAGGGATATTATCGGGTTCCATGCAAGCTGTATTCTTGGCATTGGACAATGCAGCTTTAACATGTGCTGCAGTAATGCTGGGTGCCTGGCATTCTTCCAGTATTGTGATTGGTCCTTTGGGGGGGGAGAGGGGTAAAGTTGGCACTGAATCTGTCAGACAGTATGTTGGCAATATCTGTTGGCTCATTATAGGAGGTACCACTGTGCAGTAAAACAGAGTAAATCTGGGTATTGCCGTGGAGATTCTTGATATAACTATAGAAGGCTTTGTAATTGTTTTTAGTGTCTGCAGCAATTCTGCCTTCATAGTTGGCTTTCGTGGATTTGATGAAGGATCTCAACTTTTTGTTGAGGCTAATAAGGGAGTTTTTCCAGTCTTGGGACTTAACCTTTTTCTGCAACAGTTTCTTCCTTCTGTTGTAGAGTTTATTAATGGTAGGGAACCACCAGATTGGCTTCCTTTTTTTGGAGGAGAGTGTCTTGGTTCTATTGGGTATGGCTAGTTCCGTGCATTTATGTACATGTTCGTACAGTGCATTGGTGTATGATTCAGAAGTCATGCAGCTATTTTCCATTGGCATGGGTGCCCTGAAGTTAGCCACCTCTGTTTTTAGGAGTCCAAAGTCAGCTTTAGAGAAGTTTTTCAAGGTGGTTACCTTTGCGGGGGGATGTGGGTGAGATGTGGATTTCCATGGTGATTAGCTTATGGTCGGAACTGACCAGGGAGGGATTGACTATTGGTGTAGAGCAACAGTCACCCATGTTAGTAATAACCAGGTCAAGGATGTTGCTTCCTCTATTGGGGGGGTCAGAATGAGCTGGGCCAGGGCATTGGAAATGATGAATTCCAGGAAGCACTGGGCCAGTGTATTAGTGCTTGAGTAGTTTTCCCAGTTGATGGAGGGGTAGTTGAAGTCTCATAGTATGAGAGTGTTGGGTTGACCTTGATACATTCCGGGGTGCTTAGGAACGTGGAGTGAGAGTCTAGGGACATGGTTGGGGACCTATAGCAGGCTATGACCTGGATTGCTGTCTTACCCAATGTTAGTTGTACCTGAAGTATCTCAGATGCGTTATACTGGGCTACTAGTCTGGAGGTGTGCATATCCTTTATGAATCTGGAGACACCACCACCTTTGGTGCTTCGGTCCATGTTTCGGGAATGAAAGGTGTGGAATGAGTTATAGCCTGGTAGCGGAGGGGTGCTTTCTGCCACTTTAAACCAGGTCTCCATTACAGCACAAATGTCGATGTTCTCCATTTTGAGGAGTGCTTTGAGCGAGTGCATCTTCAGATTTAGACTTCTAGAATTGAGCAGCATGACCCTCAGATTGCATTTATTTATAGCTGTTACAGTGGTAATTTGGTCCTTGGAACACCACCTAAAAAGGGCACTATAGGGGTGGCAAGAGCCTTAGCCAGTACCTGGAAACCCCAGGGGTGACAGATGCAGGCCATTTCTGGCAAAGCATTGAGGTCTGTCAGTCATGTCATCCCAAACAGACAGATACTGGATCCCCTTAGAATGACACCAGAAACTTAGCCAATTGTTGAAGTCAATCATTTTTTGTTTGTACTGCTTTATCATTCTGGGTGACAGTAGGCTACTGCTCAGGGCTAGGGTCATACCTGCCTGGGCCACATAATCCGAGAGCTCCACCATGACTCTTCTTATGTAGTCCAGGGAGGTGCATCTCAGTTCATTCACACCCACATGGACAATGACAGAGTCATACTTGTACTTGTTGTGGAGTGGCCTGAGTGCATGTGTTATGTGTCGGATTCTGGCACTTGATAGACAGTTGACTGTTACCTTCTCCTTATTCAGCCTAGTGAGTGGGACATCTGTGTGCCTCACTATTGAGTTACCTATGATTAGTGTATTGGGCAAGGTGTTTGGCCTTAGGGGGTTAGATTGAGGGGCACACTTTGGAGGTGAGCTATGTGTCCTGGGTTTGTGCTGTGTTGTAGTGGTCGAGTACATTTCTGTCTTGGAGGTCTCTGCTGTTTGGGTAAATTTCTCCCTTAAGGTGGGTGTGTGGTTTGTGTTTTTATGTGAGAGCTGTGATGGTGGGTGTTCTGGAGGGCTACGTGTTCCATGTGGTGAGGTGCAGGTGTTGACCTCCTACTCTTGATCAGCTAGTCTTTGCTGCAGAGTGCATAGCTTCCAGTTTGGTGGTTTAAGTACATCTCTCACAAGTCTGAGTGTTGGGACGTAAGAGGAAAGGGTTGTCTGTATACATGAGGCAGTTGCTACACTGCTTCAGAATGTCCAAGTGCACCAGGCTAATAGGAGAAAGCACAGGGAACTGCTCTTTAATCATGCCAAGAGGGGTGGCTGTAACTACTAAGTACTGGAGCTATTTCCATGAAGAATGACTAGTGCTGATGGCACTTAGGTGTGCTACAATAATTGCTACAAAAACCTGTTGAAGTGCAAAGCAATTAAGCTATTTGAAGTGAGAGAGAGAGAGAGCTAGCCAGATCTAAGGGAAAAACTGAAGAGCATACTTTCTGGCACCAGTAATAGTTTACGTCAGCCTGGCACCACTGTGCAGAGCTTAAACAAGCACAAACCCGTGCAAACATGGGTTTTTAAACCAGAAAGTTGAAAGGGATGGAAAAACTGTCCAAATGCCAATAAACTACAATTTCTAGGCCATAAACCACTCCTCTTGTGGCAGATAGGCTACCTAGTGCTTACCACTCCCACTGATAAGCTAGAAGGCTTCCATCCAACACAGAAAGGCTTGGGGGGGCTCAGAAGCTTACAAACAGTTCTGGATACAGCAAATCTGTCACAAAAAAGGCGGGAAACAAGCTTAGAACTTTTTTTTTTTTTTTTTTACAGAAAAGCAGTTAAAACAGCAGTAAAACAATTCAAATGCAGTACAAGCTAGCACACTTGAGTGTGTAGCAATATTAAAGCAAATACAGTTTAAATAAATGTAATTAAATTAAAAAAATGACTAAAAACAAGTGCAGACAGCAGTAAATTAGGAAACAATCAAAATGGAGGCACTTGAGTATCTCTTTTTCCTTCCTGATACTCTTGCCAAAGATGCCAAAACTGGATCTGCAGACCTTAAACAAGCAGAAACCTGCGCAAACATGGGCTTTTAAGCCAGAATTATATATCCCCAGATGGGACTCAAACCCACAATTCATGGCTTAGGAGGCCAGTGCCTTTTCCATTAGGTCACTAGTGCACACAAGCTGTTTCTTGACAAAACATTGTGTGTGTGTGTCAGTGTTATAAAAAAAAATCTGCAGCTTCCTGGAGGGTTCATTTTTTGACCTGTACAACCTTTTCAGCTTGCAGTAACAATGTGTATAAATATGCAAAGGTACCTACTGCAGTAAACTAGGGCTGACATATGTTTACATGAATGCAACTGAACATTTATTTAACAGAAACATGAGAATTTTCAGGAGAAAGCATAACCAGAATTGTAAAAGACCAGAAACCACTTTATTACCAAAATATTTACTGATTCAGACATCAGCTTCTGAAGAAATGAAGTATTTATCTCGCTGGATACAATTTGAAATGGAAGAAGCGATTTTGAGAAACATTCTGCCATTAAAATGTTAACTGTTTCTCTTGTTTTTCTTGTTTCATATTGTAGTAATGTATTTAAGAAAAAGTAGTCCTACACAGCAATTATATAAATCATAGAAATGATTACAAGACAGCGGAATTGCGATTTTCTCAAACCAGAATGTTGGAACTTATATAAGTGAACGTTCAAAATAGCAAACGTAATCTCCAAAAATGTCGAAATCCACATTTTTGGAGTTGGGATCAACATTACTGTCCATTGCACAGTAAATAACTTTTCCCAACTTTAATGTGACCTATAACCTGTAAAATTCAATTGAAAAACAAATCTGTTAAGAGAAAAATATAAAAAAATAAGCTGGTTGCATAAGTGTGCACACCCTTAAACTAATACTTTATTGAAGCACCTTTTGATTTAATTGTAGCATTTAGTCTTCTTGGGTACACACCTGCCGTCAATTAAAGAAACTCTAATTTACCCTGAATAAAGTTCAGCTGTCCTAGTAGGATTTTCCTGACATTTACTCAGTTGCTTGCTACACCAAAAGCTATGGTTCGTAGAGAGCTTACAAAGCATCAAAGGGATCTCATTGTTAAAAAGTATCAATCAGGAGAAGGGTAGAAAAAAATATCCACAGCATTGGATATTCCATGGAACACAGTGAGGACAATCATCAAAAAGTGGAGAAAATATGGGACAACAGTTATGTTGCAAAGAACTGGATGTCCCTCCAAAATTGATGAAAAAATAAGATGAAAACTGGTCAGGGAGGCTGCCAAGAGACCTAAAGCAACACTGAAGGAGCCACAGGAATTTCTGGCAAATACTGGTTGTGTACTACATGTGACAACAGTCTCCCATATTTTCCATATATCTGGACTATGGGGTAGGGTTGCAAGACGGAAGCCTTTTCTTACACAAAAAAACATCCAGGCTGGCTAAAATTTGCAAAACAATACATCAAGTCTCCTAAAAGCATGTGTGAAAATGTGTTATGGTTTGATGAGACCAAGGCTGAACTTTTTCGCCACAATTCCAAAAGGTATGTTTGGCACAAAAACAACACTTTGCATCACCAAAAGAACACCATCTCCACGGTGAAGCATGGTGGTGGCAGTATCATGCTTTGGGGTTGCTTTTCTTCAGCTGGAACTGGGGCTTTAGTCAAGGTGGAGTGAATTATGAACAGTTCCAAATACCAGTCACTTTTGTCCTAAAACCTTCAGGCATGTGCTAGAAACCTGAAGATGAAGAGGAATTTCACCTTTCAACATAAACAATGACTCCAAGCATACATCCAAAACAACAAAAGAATAGCTTCACCAGAAGAAAATTAAAGTCTTGGAATGGCCCAGCCAGAGCCCAGACCTAAATGCAACAGAAAATCTGTGGGGTGAACTAAAGAGGGCTGTGCACAAGAGATCCCCTTGCAATCTGACAGATTCGGAGAACTTTTGCAAGGAAGAGTGGGCAAATATTGTCAATTCAAGATGTGCCATGTTGATAGATTCCTACCGAAGAAGACTGAATGCTGTAATTAAATCAAAAGGTGCTTCAACAAAGTATTAGTTTAAGGGTGTGCACACTTATGCAACTAGCTTATAGTATGTTTTTTATTTTTTATATTTTTCCTCTAACAAATTTGTTTGTTTTTTAATTGAATTGTACATGTTATAGGTCACATTAAAGGTGGCAAAAGTTTTGCAGTGATTTATTGTGGTCTCATTTTTTTATATGACAGAAATCTGGCATTTTAACAGGGGTGTATATATATATATATATATATATATATATGTGTATATATATATATATATATATATATATATATATACATATATATATATATATATATATAGATATACATATATATACATATATATATATATATATATATATATATATATATATATATATATATATATATATATATATATATATATATATATATATATATATATATATATATATATATATATATATATATATATATATATATATATATATATATATATATATATATATATATATATATGTGTATATATATATATATATATATATATATATCTATATACATATATATATATATATATATATATACACATATATACATATATATATCTATACACATATATATACATGTGTGTGTGTGTGTATATATATATATATATATATATATATATATATATATACATACATATACATATAAATATATATAATATATATATATATATATATATATATATATATATATATATATATATATATGAGTATGCTTCACAGACGTGTTGCAATACACTATATTTCATTTGCATGCATGGGATTCCCATTTGTGTATATATGTATATATATATATATATATATATATATATATATATATATATAATACACAGATATTCACATATTACCTGTATTTTTAGACTCTGTGCTTTCTGAGTAATGGCACTTGCTAATAGCTTTACATTCCTAACTGTCTGAACTCACTTTGTCTTAAACATGCTATTTTATAGCATCACACACAGACCTGAGCACTTTTCTTCAAACCCACTGACAGTCTATATTCTGCATTTGATTAATTATTTTACTGTAAATTCCAGTATTGTGTAACACTTATGCTGGTAGTCATAAATATTTTCTGCACTACTCCACAGTATGTGTGTGGAGAGGTTGCGCTTTGCAGCGCAAGAAATCCAATAAGAATGTATTACATTGCTTTGGAGGCTTCTTTGCTCATTTATGCTAAACTGAGCAGAACTGTTCTTGCATTCTTGTACAATTTACAGGGC
>NC_056733.1:303773987-303828987 GCF_019279795.1 Protopterus annectens | reverse complement strand
CATTTGAAGTGCTCAACTTTGCCACTTGCTTGTGTTTTTAGAGAGTCAAACACAGAAAAGTGCAAGCTGCTGTTGAACCAGCTAAGAATTTCAGCGCTGTTTTACCTGCTTATGTGCATCATATTTCTGCCTCATTTGGTTATGTGACTTTACATCCCTTTGTACAATCATTTGTATGTACTGCTTAATATATAGTGGAGGTCTCTGCAATGTTTCACATCTTCTGTCTTTCATTCACCCATACCTTCTGCATGGCTGCTGATTGTGCAAGATATGGTTATGTACTACGCAGTTTGTCTGAATTCCAAACACCTTTCATTAAAACGTTTACTTCACGAATGCTTTTTCCAGCATACCTTTCAAATGTCTGTTTCATGTAAATTTAATATCCTCATTACTACTCTTATATGGATATTTTGGGAGATGTTTCATCTCACATCTCTTCTTAAAATGGATTTTGCCCTGAAACGCTACTCTTGCCAACAAAATATAGATTAAATAAATAAAATATGTAATGAATGCTTAGGTGCCTGGTTTGTGTAATATAAAAAGTATGTTTCAGTGTAAGTTTAGAGAGTGAGACTTGGGATGAGAACCTTAGACTTAGTTTATTTCCTGAAAGATATGAAGCCAGGCCTAGTCTTGTGGCATTGAGCAATAATGCCCTAACTGCAACAAGAATGATGGACATTCAGTTGGCATCATAAGTAAGGTGGGATGGAGTGGTTTGAGCAGCCACTGTCTGCTCAGTCATTCTGAGGGGATGAAGGTGGCATCAGCCTGCTGCATGGCTGACATTTGCTGGACAGCAGGTGTATTGGCAGTAACAATGAGGCCTATGGTTGACCATGTTACAGAACCCAAGGATTTCATGTGCAGCAGTAAGCACTGCATTTCCTGACAGACAACAGTTCTAAAGCTTGCATTACAACTGTGGGAATGGTGCTAGGTTGTTTTGCCTGACCAGCTGACTGGCGCACTTCCTTCACCCATATGTCACCTATTGGGAAAAATAGAGCTGGTGAGCTCGTAAACAAATTGCCTGTTAAGGTTTTGCCCTGTAAAGGGGATGAGCACCACCTTTGCCCAAATTCAGGGGCATTGATGATGTCATGAGGCAAGAAATGCATGCATCTTAGGGATGTCATCATGTACAAGGTTCCTGTGTATCCTGAAGGATTGATGTGCACACCCTGGGACCTGTTCCAGTCCCTGAGACAGAAAAACAGGTCTATTGAATGAAAGTAGAAGAGCCATGGAGGTTAGTCAAGCAGACACCAATGGAGAGATATAAAATCAAATGATAGTAGATCATAGGAATATAGGAGGTTACTACGCTAATGGCCCTGGGACCTCTACAAGCCTAGGCAAGAGTTTTCCCATTAAAGAAACCTCAGTCAGCACCTGTCAACCCTGTCAATAAGGGACAAAGGTGGAACCCCTGGGACATATTTGTGGTTTCCCATCCACTCATCAAGGTTGCTCTTTACGAGTGTCAGCGAAGTACTCTCTTTGACATGTATGGGAAGTCTATTCCAGAGATGGGGCAGCCTCTGGAAGACAAACCTGTCTCTCCAGCAGGTTTCGTTGATGTCACATATTAGATTTATTGAGCTGGCTATGTGCGAGAAGTTAGACTTACAGATATGGAGCATCTCTAGTAGGGCAGGGTCTGATATTGCTTTGTAAGCGAAACACCCATCACCTCTGAGCAATCTGTATGATACTGAGTGAAGTGATAGTAATTTGAGCCTGTCCACATAGGATAGGTGTTGGAGGCCATGTCTTTGTGAGCTATTTCTGTGGCCTTTCCAGTTGGTGCAGGTGTTTGGAGAGGTACATACCAAATGGGGTATTATACTCAATTATTGGTGTAATGAGGGAGGAGTACAGAGAGGTAATAACCTCCTTTTTCTGGATACAATCCCTTTACTTATGAGATGAACCAAGTAAAAGGCTTTTCTGACCACTGCTGCCACATGATGGTTGGAATAGAATATCAAGTATTATCTTTCTAAAGGTTGTACACTAACTACATACTAGATAAACTAGTCTGGAGATAGAAATGATCATACATTTAACTATTCAGGAAGATACCAAAATGTGAAATGCAGTACTAGAGCTTTAAAATTTAAATCAGCAGACTAAGCCAAAAGCCAGTTGTTGCTTAAAAGACACTTAGATCAGTAGTTCAGAGTAAAAACTATAACATGTTTGAAATGATATGCCTTAAAATATGCCTTCAAAAGTTGTATAGTATTTACTTAATAAGTAATTCAAATGTGAATAAACTCAGCTTAAAAAAGTGAAACAACTCTGCTGAAGCTGTAGGGCTAGTTAGCTGAAAGCTCCTTCTGTTCCAGTTTCTTTCACAGTCTATCAAACAGAATGGTGTGAACATCAAAAGTAATGCTACATCCTGTGCAAACTAGACAGTTTTAGCATTACCCAGCATTCTAAGATGCACTTAGCCTTTGGCACATCTGTTGAATATAAACAATAGTGGTGCTTCCAATGAGATTCATATGTGAAGATGCAGGAAGCGTGATGCAAAGATATGTTTCACTAGTCCTGAAAATCTTATTTGCCTTTTGGTCTGCACAGGTCAGTAGATCTTGGCTACTGATGTATGACCTTCAGAAATTGATCTGTAAATCTGTGTCAGACGTTGGTCCAATGCAAAGTTAATTTTATTTTAAATGAGCCATGGGGCTGGAATTGAAGCTGGTAACATTATAGGTAGGTACTAGGCTATTGGCCCTAGGGTCTATAGGGCCTATATAAGCCTAGCCAAATGGTACCCTGGTTTTCGCCACCCAAGAAAATTATTTACCTATGCCCCTGTCGAGCAGAGCCACAGAAGTGATCCCCGGGGTGAATTTCCTATCTTCCATCCAATCATCAAGATTTTTCTTGAAGAGTGCTAATGAGGAGCTTTGTTTGATATAGATAGGTAGTTTGTTCCAGAGTATGGGAAGTCTCTGGGACAGGAATCTATCCCTCCAACATGTTCTGTTTATTGTGGTGACAAGGTTTAGTTCCCTAGAGCATGTAGCTCGGAGGGATTGGGATTTCTTTAAGTGGAGCATGTCCAACAGCTCTGGGTTTGACATAGCTTTGTATGTTAGGCAGAGATCACCTGTGAGTAGGCGATATGCGACGGAGTAAAGCTGGAGTTTTTTGAGGCAGTCTGCATATGGCATCTATTTGACGCTGGTAATCCTCTTTGTGAGGTATTTCTGTGGCCTTTCCAGTTGTTGTAGATGTCTTGTGAGGTACATACCAAAAGGGGCGTTGTACTGTATAATGGGTCTAATGAGTGATGAGTAGAGGGGAACAATGACCTTTTTTTTCCTGGATTAGAAACCTTTTGTGATGAGGTGTGCCATGTAGAAGGATTTCCTGACTACTGTGGTGATGTGATTATCAAAGGAGAGACTACTGTCCACCTGTGTCCCAAGGTCTCTTATTACACTTTCGGTGTTAAGTAGACTACCGCCTTTATGGTAGTTCATGGGTACAGAGTTTTTCCCAAAAGGGATGACAATGCACTTTTTTGGCATTGAGCTTAAGGCCATGGCTTTGACACCAGGCATCTGTCTCAGTGAGGCCCTTTTGCAGGATGTCCACATCTTTAGGTGATTATGGCTCCTAGTTTGCAGTCATCTGAGAACTTCATTAGCCAAAGACCTTCTGTGTTAGCCTGTTCTTCAGAGAAGTAGGTACCAAACAGGAGAGGACCCAGGACTAAACCTTGTGGTACTCCACTTGTCACTTAGTCTGAAGTTGGATTTGGAGTTTACTACTTTCACACTGTGGGTTCTGTCTGTGAGCCAGTTGGCAACCCATCTTTTGACATAGGGATTTATACCTAGTTTAGTGAGCTTGTCTATAATTCCAGAGTGGGGGATGGTGTTGAAAACCTTGGCGAGATCTAGATAGGCTGTGTGAACCACTTTACCCTCATCTATGGCTTTGGTGACCACTTTAAAGAAGTCTATCAGGTTTAGGAGACATGATCTGCCTTTTACAAACCTAAACTGGTTAGGGTCCAGAGTTTGGAGATTACCAATGTCATTGTTTATAAGTTCCATGATAATATGTTCTATAGCCTTGCAGATCAGGCTCGTCAGGCTAATGGGGTGGTAGTTTCCGGGTCCATGGTGGCTCCCCCTTTGTGGAGTGGGATAACCATTGCTGTGCACCATTCAGTGGGCACAAAGCCTGAGGTGAGTCTATGATTGAACATGGTACTTAGGTGGGGTGCCAGTTTGTTCTGTAGTTCGTGTAGAATGCAGCCTAAGATGTTGTCAGGTCCCATGGATGCTGTGTTCTTGGCTTTGGAGAGTGTTTTTTTTACCTGTGCAGCCGTGATTACAAGAAATTTGCATTCTTCCGGTATAGAGATGGGCCCTTTAGAGGATGTGAGAGGGGGGTAAAGTTAGCACTGAACCTATCTGCCAGGATGTTGGCAATATCAGTTGGTTCTGTATATTTAGTTCCATTGTGCTGTAATTCAGAGCAGATCTGAGTGTTGCCATTGAGATTCTTGACATAGCTATAGAATGCTTTGCGGTGTCTTTATAATCCATGGCAATTTTTTTTTCATAACTAGCTTTGGAGGATTTTATGAGGGATTTCAACTTCTTACTGAGGCTGACCAGGGAGTTCCTCCAATCATGGGATTTTACTCTTTTTTGCAACAGTTTCTTTCTTCTGCTGTAGAGTTTGTTTATGGCATGGGGCCACCAGATTGGCTTCCTTTTTTTGGAGGATAGCATTTTGGTTTTGTTAGGGATTGCATGATCCATGCACTCATGTAAATGCTTCTAAGAATTCTTTTAAAAGTTGCACAGTAATTTTGAAATATATTTGTTTATTTGTCAGTATGTTAACCATACTGGTGGACTGGCCCCAAGGCTCAGTTTAGCCAAGATCCACACTCACTAAATAGCAAGTATATTCACAGTGTTCATTAAGTTACTATATGATTTAGTCATTTACACTTTTTGTATTTTACCTCTCAACCACATTGTTGTTTCCACGATCTGTTGTATTTTATTATTATACATTTTTATACTCGTTCTGCTGCTGTGCTGCTCAGGTTTAGTTGTGTGCATGTCACTGCCGGCCTTAGACATAGGCCGACTAGGCGGCCGCCTAGGACACCTCTCGAGCAGGGGCACTTTTCCAGTAATCTGGATGGTGTAGGTAGACCAGAATAGGGGCACCGGGTGGTGTGGGGGAGGGCACTATGGAGTCCTTTTGCCTAGGGCATCAGTCAACCAAAGGCTGGTCTTGGTGCATGTGCAAACTGACTGATGTTCCTCTTCCCTCTTCTCATGTCCCCAACCCCAGCTGACCCTAGCACTCTTATATTTATTACAAAAAAAATAATAATTTAGCGTCATTCTTCCAAACCAACATGTTGTCGTGCACAAAGAGAGCACTGTTGTCTATCCATTTACAGACTTCCTCAGATTCTAAATAACAGAGAAAGCTCATTATCATTAAATAACAAAAAAAACATGACATTATAAAAATACATCCTATCATGTCCCCTTTTTTAAATTAATTGTTTTACTTGGACTTAAGCGTCTGTTTATTTAAAATACATTTGAAAATAATATGACCATAGCATACTAAAAGCCTTTTTGATTACCAGAACTGTGCCACTTTCATAAGAGATGCAACCTGGGGGTGGGGGTGGGGGGTCAGCAGAGTGACAGCGCAAACGCATCCATGACAGTAAGATTTAACAGAAGCTATGCAGGCAGTTGCCAGGACTGCACGCCATTAAGAGTGTACTTGCCCTATCTGGCTGACTTACATGCAGGAGGAAGAAGGTAAGTCGAGATTAGTGTTAAATGTGCTCATGGGTGACACTTGTCTCACATTTTCTGAAATATCAGACTTTAAAGATAAGTAGAGTGTTTGCATTCACTCTTATGCAAACTGACATTGGAACTATTGGAGGTCCTGAGGTACAGATAAAACTCATTTTGTTGTTTAGTACAATACAGGAAATAATCTGCTCTTGGCAGAATCCAAGTTACTGCACTTCTGCAGTATGCCTCCTAGGAGTACCATGATTAACAAAGCTCCTTAACTCTGACATTAGTTATTCTGTGTTTTGCATTTTGCAAACTAAGACCAGTGTTTTGTAGATTCTCATAATTTGTTAATTTGCATTATAGGTGCATAGATTTTTCTAAATGGAGATTGATTACCCTGAAAGCAAACCAAGACACAGCATACACAATCAGGATATTAAAGAAAACACAGTACTCCCTACCCCCAGTCCAGCAGGTGATTTCAGTCTTAGTTCATACTCTTTTAAGGGACGCACCACTAGAAATAGCAGTGAGGCAAGTGAAAGAGGCAGTTCTCTGGATTTTAAACAGAAAAGACACTAGCCAGCAGTATATTCAGATAAATTCTAGATTCAAAAACAAACAATGTAAGATCTATACAGCCCCTCTGCAGACAAAGAAAGCAATTTCTACCATCAATTGCAGCCATTTACAGACGGGGCCACCATATTACTTTCTAAAGAGTTTCTAAAGAGCCTATGTTGCTGCCAGTAAGGACATATATGTTGAGTATCTGAATACATGCTTTATATACATCCTCACAAGGAAATATTGGCAATAGTGCTGGCATTATACTTTATAATTTAGGAAATGACTCTGCCATTCTTCATACAGTCTCTAAAAAATGCAAAGGCTCTAATAAAGTGGCACCCCCACCCAACACAACAGCAGCACCAGCAGTAAACCTAATTACAAATTCCTACATATGAGTATTGAAAGCCCTCACAGAAGGCAAGGATCGCTGTATTACTAGAGTGCTAACCAAGCTGGTGTGCCAGATATATCACTGTGATTTCCCGTTTCAGAAGGCAGCAATGCAACTTGATTTTTAATGGTTTCTCTTTACATGCTGAGAACCCTGTGGGTTAACTTCATTTAAAACCCTTTTGTGCAAATCTCTTTTGCTTTAAAAGTTTGTTGCTTCACAGATGAGATCTTCCCCTTGGCGTTATTATGATGAGTAGCCCTTGTGGTACACAACCATTTCGTGTTAGCCCTGCAGGGAAATATCAGGGGGAATTACAACAGTATGCCAAGTGATTCGGTAAAAAAATATTTGAAAAGGTTAATGTAGTTCCTAATTCAGAATTATTAATTTAAATATTAGCATTTACATACATCAGCCATGAGAACAAAGCAGTGAAATGCTGGATTAAAAGTTAACAGTCTCCTACTGCTTTTGTAGTAGTGTTATTCGGAGAAGAAGCCTTGCATGAAAAAAATATTTTTTTAAAGATGTCAGCATAGTAGAGAGAATTTTGATATCTCTACAGTTTAATTCTCATTTTTCCTTATTGATACATTTTACACTAACCTGCTACTGTAGTCCACCCTTGTCATGTCGCCCCATTCATATACCGCTTATCTGCAGGTATCATTCGGCTCATTTACTCTCATTAACCTATCTTAAAAAATGTAATACCATGGTAACTTAAATCCTGTAACTTCCTATGTTGTCTGATTATGCCTTCTTTTAGCTTCCCCATGCAATCTCTACCTTCATCATAGTTTTTGATTCAAGTCTCTTAGAAAGAAAAATCCATGTGTATTCAGCATGTTTTGTGAAAAAAATAATTCTCTGCATGACATCTGAGCATTCTGTTCATCAGCCTGTAGCCCTCCTTTGTCCTAAAAATAGATCCTACTCTGAAAGATGATGCTAGCTCTTAGTCTTTAATTTCTGTGAATGGTAGCAGAGTCATCTTTGTTGCCGAAAGACCAGAAGGCTGTTGGTTCTAATCCCACTCCAGGTGACCGGATTGCTGAAACTGCAGTCTTGGGGGAGGGGCAGCACTCCTGATTGTGTCATTCTTCGGATGACACATTAAACCAAGGTACCATCTGATTGAATTGTTGGTAGCTCAAGTGGATGCAAAAGGTTCCTCAACATCTACTGAAAAGAGTAGGGGAAGTTTCTTGATGCCCTGATGAAATTTCCCCTAGCAGAATAAATATCACCTGGGGTCTCCTCTGAAAAGATGCCATTAGACTAATGGGGCTAACAAGGTCAACAAAGGATAGATAGATAAACAGATAAGTAAATAAAGTAATAAATAAAATATGAAAACACTTAAGTGTCTCTAATGCCTTTCCATTCCTTTCCTACCTTTCTTATAGGTTATACATATCAAACGTTTTCTTAAAAGACAGCTGTGCCTTAAACACAACATTTACTTGCAACCACTATATGACAATGTTTCTTGCCAAGGAAAGCAAACACAGCCTGGTACTTGTAACTACTTTTTTATTATTTCATGACCATGGAGGTCATAAACCTGCTGAGCCTTTTGTAGTATGAAAGTGAAGAAACCTGCTAAACTACTGACAGCTGAGCTTTGTAAAACAGGACATACTGTACACTAAATTGCTGAGGGAAGAAAAGTGGGAGAAGTACAAGACCTGAAACTCATAAAATTTTTCTTTATAAAAAGGCTATGCTATCTCACTTATTCTGTTATGTTTCTGCAGCACTTTTTTGTAGAATGTATAACACATATGTAATAAACAAACATAACACATTTTTTTCCAAAATGTTAAAGCAACAAGATGGCAGTTATCTAATTTCTTTACAGTTGATTAGAAAATACAATTACTGTTAATTAGTGTTTACCCAATCAATGATTAATTATGTGCTGCCTGCAGATTATAATTAATACAGGGCATTGTGGAGGGCATTTCACTAAGCTTTCTGCATTCAGCAGAAGTATTAAAAGTGATTCTTTACAGTAATATTACTAAAATATAATTTTTCAAGAAAAGAATGGTTGTGTACATGGAGAATTTCACCCAGCATCAGGGTGAGAGCTATCTGAAGGGGTCATCATAAAGGCAAATGTAAGGGTGCTTTATGCCCTCTTCAGACCTCCAGCAATGAGAGTGTTTTGCAATGGCCTAATCCAGTTCCAGGTCAGAGGAACACTAACTATTTGCATCACTAAGGAGGCTTACAATGCCTTCCCCATGTGAGTATATGCTTATACGCACCTGTAATAAAGTTTGTCACCAAGCTGAGCCTAACAACTATTCTCAGTCCATGCCCTTCAATTACTGACCATCTTCTCAGGGATTGTGAGTCTACAGCAGGCCCAACTCTGCACTGCCCTATCTCAGAATGGAATGCCATCCCCTAGTGCAGTCCCAATCAGTCAATGGTGTACTAATTGAATATGAGTTGCCAAAGCCATAGTCATGCCTTCATCCCACAATACATTATGAAATAACAGATATATAATATAAAATGGACTTTTTACTAGTGATATATTTGTAGGCATGACATGCACAATTGAATCTGTAGATTGCACTCTTCTTATAACAAAATTTGAAACAGCTTTGGCTCTTAAGTTATACCTTGGCCTCTCAATTACTTTATCAGTTAGACTTTACAAATCAGTCCAGACATCTCTCTGACTCTCTCAATATATATAATCCTTTACAAGCCAAGCACTTTTAGGGTCTGTTTAAGGCCTGACTTGTTTTTATTGTTTCTAAATAACTTTAACTGAAACTTCCCATCTTTTAACTTAATAATGTAAGCAGATATATGCTGATGCACTTTGACAATGCTATCAGTGAGTTACAGAACAAAATTATAAGCTGATTGTAACGCATTCTGGCACTGAATAACAGAAACCAGCATAACAGTCAGCCCACAAAGCTGCAGTCATGGTTTTTGCAGGTGCTCAAAACTACAAGCAATCACCCTCATCTATTTTAAAGACAAGCCGGGTAATAAATTCAGTCTTGGTATTTTAACCCTTCGTTTAAGTGATAATGCAGAAAGAACAGTGGAAAAATTACCATCTGAAACTTAGCTATAAAATCTCTAACCTGCTCCCCCTAGAAGAAGAAAAAGCTCTAGCAAAAAGTGTATTTTTACCAAAACTGGACTATACCCTTCCGGTATTCTGACTGAAGTTATTATACCACACCAACCTGTTAAAGAATGAAAAAAACAGAATTTACAAATTAATTTTTCTAGCTGGCTTTAGAAACCACACTATCTATTACTACAGAGACAAACAAACAAATTGGTTTCCAGTAAATGAAAGGGATACCCAATTACTTGTATTTTTCTTGCAACATTTATTAGCATCTTTGCTTTGTCAGGAACAACACTTTCATTAAGAACCTCTGCTTATGCCCCTACAACAGATCCTAACACACTGTCCTTGAAAAGATAGTCATTTGTAACTGTTACTGGTGAAAAGGCATTCTATGAGGCAGGCCCTACCTGTTAAAAGTAGCTTCTTGTATATATTTACTATCAACAAAAAATGCATGGCTTTCAGGCCAAGCATAGGGAGGACCTCTTTCACAGTGTAAATATGTAAATGCCTTAGATATGTTGGATAAAAACATATATACCTATGCTATTATCTGATTACCTTGTATATAAAATTAAGTGACTTTCCAGACTATAACATACCTTTTGCTAGCTAAGTTTATGTAATGAGATATATAATTTGAGAGATACAGGTAGCCTCATTGGTGCAATGGTTAGTGTTGCCACCTCACAGCAAGAGGTTCTCCGATTCAATTATCGGATGGCTTGCCTTCTGTGCAGAGTCTGCATGTCCTCGCAGTGGTCGCGTGGGTTTCCCCTGGGTGCTCTTGTTTCCTCCGACATCTCAGACACATGCTGCAGGTGGATTGGACACTCTAAATTGGCCCTAGGTGTGAGTGTATGCGTGTGTGTGTGCCTTCAGTGGAAGGTTGGGACCGGACTGGCAACTTGACACTATAAAACTTCACTGGCAGTCGTTCTGTGTACTTTTGCTCTGCTGTGGCAACCCCTAGTCGGAACATCCAAAAGGTGAAGAAGAGGAAGAAGAAGAAAAATATATATAATTTGTGATACAATGTTCTTCTGTAGCTGATTTGTAATTAACTATTTATTTATTTGTATTTGTTAACTTGTATAGTCTGCATGGACTTATTACCGCTTTTCAGCAGAGGCCAGGAGAGAAGTGGTACAAATATTATAATGAATGATCAGAGGGAAAATTAAAAGAAAAAAATCACATACCGTTGCATTATGCATTGTATAACAATTGGTACTTTATAACTTCATACATAACATCCTGCTACAAAATCTGATGCTTTTAAACTGTGGTATTGGAGAAAACATTTGAGAATACCACAAAGGGCAAGAAGATCAAATTGGTCAATATTTAATGAAATCAGTCCAGACTGTTCATTGGAAATTGTAATAGTAAAACTAAATCTTAAGTACTTTGACCATATTATGCAAAGACAGGTTTCTCAAGAGTAGAAATGATGTTGAGAAAATCAAAAGCAAAGTAATTAGGGTGGCAGAGGCTGAGGTGGATGGACTGCATTACTGAAATAAAGAATATGGAATTGCAAAAAATGTAAAGAAATGGTCCTTAAAGAGGCAAGCCTGTCATGCTAAATTCATTGAAACCACAAATACATGGATTCAAGTAAACAATGAAATAACAGCAGTAATACGTATTCTAACAAAAATCAATAAAAGATGAAACAAAAAGAGTCATAAAAGGAACGTTCAGTAATGAACTGCAGAGAAAAATAAGCACAAAATATTTAAAAAATATACCCATTGTAAACACTCGAAAGCTATGTAGTAGCATAAATCAGTGTATTATTAGAAATCCGCGGTGGTGCAGCGGTAGAGTTGTTGCCTCACAGCAAGAGGTTCTCCCGTTCGATTCTCGGCTAGAGTGCGGGGAGTGCCTTCTGTGTGGAGTCTGCACGGTTGGGTGCGCGTTCAAGCTGACACCTTGGCGTTTGTGAAAATCTACTGCCAATCATTAGCGGACTGGAGTTCCACTGTGGCGACCCCTAACCGGGAAAAGCCGAACAACAACATAGGTTCAAATGATCAGTACTAAAGAATGTATTAAGAAGATGATGCAAAAATATTGTTAGAGAAGAGGGAATTTAGATTCAGTGGTGAAAGGGATGTTTCAAGTGAGATATTGTATTGCCAAGGCTTGGGAAGAAACTAGTAATAAAAAAAAGAAAGGTGAGTGTAAAAGTATGTTTCTAAACATATTATGTAGACACAGGCAGTTTGACACTGACAGAACTGGGTGGTGTGCTAGTGTAGTGTTGTCACAGTAATCACAGTGTGATTCTCAGCTAGAGCGTCTTCTGTGTGGAGACATGCATGAATGGGCTTACCTTCGTTGAAGGTTGTGCATCAGGGCTGGCAACTTGGCACGTAAAAATCTACTGCCAATCATTAGTGGACTGGAGTTCCGCTGTAGTGATCCCTAACTGGGAAAAAGCCGAAAGACACAAAAACAACAGGCAGTTTGACAGAAAAGAGAAAGGAATAAAGACATTGAGGACAAATTTGATTCTGTAGGGTGTAAGAGCTAGAATGTTTTACAGAAACAGTGTGAAATTATTTAGGTGAATGAACATTTTTTAATAGTTATATAGAAGGATGACTTAAGATGTGGCAAGAGACAAAACCAGTAAGGTAGGAGAAATGATAAGCAATTTTTTTTTCTGGAGTACGTATTTGGTTTGATTGTTAAATATTATGTTATAGGATTGATTTGTGTTGTCTGGCACAAAAGCATGACCACTTAGTCGCAAGGTAATTCTTTTAGTTGTGTTTTGATATTTTTGAAGATAGCTTTTTGTCTGTTTTTCTTAGGAAATGAGTTCCAGATTTTAACAACATAGATGGAGAAAAGAATTTCAGTATGGTGCTTGTTTGGTTTCTTTGTTGTTAGTAGGTGCTGGTTTTCAGATTTGAGTAGTCTGTGTGGACAGTGCATTTGTATTAGCCATTTCTATGAAACAGATTATGAAGGCTTAGTCCAGATAAAATCACTTAAGCTAGCAGATCTAGGAGACTCTGTCTCTCTGAAACTCTCCCTGTGGGAGGAATAAAGACACTTAATTGAAGTTTTCAGTAGTTTATTCAGTTAAGCAGGAAGATTGATGAGTGTGCATTAGAACAAGAACACTCTTCTATCTACCTGCTTAACTAAATAAAGTACTGGATACTTCAACAATGTCTTTATTCTTCCCACAGGGAGGGTATCAGAGAGAGACACTTTCCTATATCTGCTAGCTTACGTGACTTTATCTGGACTAATCCTTTATATTCAGTTTCTTACTTGTCCTGCCACCCTTTGGGTCACAGGTGGCTTACCAGACTCAACTCGAGCCCTCCTGATTACCTTATCCTTTTCTTTGAAGTGATGTACTTCATGTTTGTATGGGATACTGCGGACCATTTTCAGCTAGGTCACAGCCTGTGCATTTTGTAGCTCTTCTTCTTGGCTTTGCTAATGTGATACAATGGTGAGTTCTGTTTTGGAGGTATTTTGCAAATTTGGCTATTTTGTTATATCTGTTGCAGATTTTAAGGTTATTAGGTTAGGTATTTTATTAGGATGGAGAATGGGTTGAGGAGACCAGGTAGGCAGAAAGATTGAGTATTTATGTGACTGTGCTATGTAAGTAATAGTTTGGCTTGATGTGGTAGTATTTTTTTTTTTGACAGCACAGTGGATATACTTGCCAAATTTTAGATTTTAGTCAATGAAGACTTCCAGTAATTTGATTTGAGGAACTTGTTCAATGGATGTATTGATTTGGAAAGTCATATTTTTTTGAGGGGGTCGTAATATTGCCATGTACAAATAATGTACACTTTTCATATTTAGTAGTAGCTATGAGTTTACAAGAAAGTTTTCTAGAGAAATTCTAAGTCAAGTTTGAAGTTGAGTTATAAATAGGATGTTAAGACATTTTATTTTATTTTATTTACATTTGTTGACCGGGAGTGTCCGACTGGATGTAGGTCCATTTTCAGCGGAGGCCCGGGGAGAAAAGCTCCACAGTTAAAATAAACAGACAGTAGTTACATTGGATTATATAGCGATTAATAATTTAATGTAGCAATTAATTACAAACATATTTACAGATGAAGAACATAGTACATCAGTAGACAACTAGAATCTTTATCTGCGAAGTACATAACAGACATTAACAAATGTTACAATAAGACTTTCCTGCTGTATAATAAGTATTAGGCTTATGAGCATCTGAACTTGCTATAATCAAGGTAGTTAGTGGGGTGGAAAGAAAGGTAGTGGTTGGATGGGGTGGGTGATATTAGAGTGGGAGTTGCAAGGGCATAGCCAGCATGTTTTTAGGTGCGCTTTTAGTAAAGTTTTGAAGTGGGTGCATGATGGTATGGAGGTAATTGTGGGTGGGAGGGAGTTCCATAATTTGGCTATGGCACAAGAGAATAGTGCTTCACCAGCAGAGTTATTGGCTTTAGTGATCTGCAAGTGATTTTTGTTGCTGGATCTTAGTGGTCTGGAGGTGCGATAGGGTTGGAGTAGATTCTGGAGGGATGGGACATTTAGTGGATGGTTTACTAGTTTGTGAGTGAGTGATAGTTGATACCATTTAAGGAGGTGAGGGAGTTCAAGCCAGCAAAGTTCAGCAAGTGAGAGACAGTGGTGACTACGGTAGGATGCCCCTGTGGTGAATTTGGCGATTTTGTTGTAGCAGGTCTCTAGCTTGTTTAGTTCACATTGCCTTAGGTTGGTATATATTGGAGAGGCATAAAGTAGGGTGGAGATAAGGTGGGAATTTGCTATTGAAATCTTTGCTGCTTTGGTGAGAAGTTGCTTATTTCTGCATAACGCTCGTAGTTTTTTGTGACCTTTTTTTATGGTCATGGATATGTGAATGTCAAATTTTAGTTTATTGTCTATTTCCACTCCTAGCAATTTAGTGCGTTCAGTTGGTTATATAGTGGTGTTGTCTTTTGCTGTGATGTTAAAGTGAGAGTTGTTTAGAATATGTTTGGTGGGTTGGAAGATGAGTAGTTTAGTTTTGTTTGGGTTGAGCATTAATTGGGCATCACCGTACTGGACACAGTCACAGTAGCTTAAGAACCATTAGAATTTTTCATGTCGAGTTTAATTAGTCTGTTCAGGTGTAATTAACATGATACAGTATCAAATTCTTTGGATACATCTAGAAGAAAGTTGTGCTACTATTTGTCCTTGATTTCTTTTTTTTTTTTTTTTTTGGCTGGCTGTATTGACAAATTACACCAGTGCTGCTTTGGCATTATGACCTGGTCTGAATCCATGCTGGGTCAGGAAGATCAATTTGTTTTTTTGTTAGGTGAGCTAGAATTTTTATGTGTATACCTTTTTCTGGGATATCTGAGAGAGGAGATAGAATAACTACTGGCCTGTAGTTGATGAGGTCTATAACAGCACTACCTTTGTGTAATGCAACAGCACATGACTGTTTCATGGTGTTGGTGCAGAAGATTCTTTGACAGACTGGTTTATAAATAATGATACATGGTATATTATGTAGCTGGCAATGCTCTGGAGGTTTTCACACTGGGGGTTGTCTGATGCTAATCCAGCTGATTTTATCACTTTATGGACATTTTTGATAGTATTGGTTGGAATATTATCAAAGGAGAAGGAATCACTTATTGTCTAACTGAAGAGTTTCATTTAAGTAGTGTTTTGAATTTATTTAAGAGATAGCAGCATTTATAAAGTGAAAATTTAGGGTTCAGTTTATATTGTAATCGCGCAGTTCTAGTAGTGTATTTGGTTGTGATTTTTCTCAGGTTTTAGTAGACCACTAATAGTGGCCCAAATCTATCTAGGATTTTCCTCCTGGTTAGTTTGTAGGTTTTTGTAGCGGTGTATTTGTTCATATAATTTCTTTTAATTTGTTTATAGGTGCCTATGAATTTACAAGGTTATTTTTTTTGCCATGTTTTTCATGTCTTGTCTCTAAAATTCAAGGAGAAGGTATGTATTTTAATTTTTTACACTGTATTGGGGTATGGAGTAGTTTAGTATGCCGAGAAAAGTATCATGGCCATTCTTTCCTAGGCCTCAGGAACAAAAATTCCAATTTTGCCACAAATGTATTCCCAAGCAGAGGCCAGATCACAAAGGGTAATTGCAAGTGTCTTTTATCTTTTTGAATTATCTTAATCCACCTTTTCCATGAAGACATTTAAGTTTAGTTGGAGCTGGCTGGGTAGCTAACACAGCTTGTTGCAACTGAGTACAACCTCCCCAGGTGATCCATAAGAAATTAGGGGTATATGATTGTGTTGGGTATCTCCATGAAGTGTGGGTGCTGTTATGGGGTGGAGTGGGCGGATGCTGATGTTGTGGGAGTACAGTGCAATACTGCACTTTGGACAAGTGCCAAAGGGAAGCACTGTACAGAAAGGGCCTAGTTGTCTTTATTTTTTTTGTTTGGCTCCTGTAAGAATGCCTTTCAGCTTTTTGAACCACAGCTGTTTGTAGATGTAATCTGTGTGTGTTGTGGGCATGTTGCCTGTGATCTCACAACAGCATTCTGAGCAATTCACTCAACAAGAAATACAAAAGCCTTAGTTTAATGAATGTCCAGTTTTCTATTTTAGATTATAACTGACTGTAACTTGAATAAATTAAATCATCATCATCAATCTCTTTTTTCCCCATTGTCTACATGGGGTCAGGGTGTTGTGCCAGTGGTCACTATCTCTCTTGATTCAGTGCCACTCTCCTATCTTCTTTGACAGTCATGTCTGACAGATCTTCTCTCACATAATCTATCCACATCTTTGTTGGATGCCTTCATTTCTTCTTGCCTTCTTTCTTTCTATCCCAAATCTTTTTCACCAGATTGTCTTCTGCTTTTCTGCATATGTGCCTGAACCACTATTATCTGTTCCCTTTGACCTTCTCTGCATTTGGAGCTTCTTTGTCATCTGCTGTGATGTCATCATTTCTTCATCAGTTCCATAATGTGGATCCTACCACCCAATTCAGGTACTTCATTTCCATTACCTCAGCAACTCTGCCTTTACTGTCCAGGTTTCTGTAACATACAGTAGTACTAGTTTTGCCACTGTTTTGTACACCTTACTTTTCAAATTCTTTGGCATTCTTCTGTCATACAGTACCCTGACACTTTGTGCCAGGTGGCTGCAGCCTCTCTGATCCTAGCTTTGACTTCCTCATTCAGATTTCTCTTCTCCATAAACATCCCTCTCATATACTTGAAGCAATTAACCTGTTCCACTAGTTTCCCTTCTGTCTCTCAGTTCTCAGCTTCTTCTGTTTTCCCCCATCTGCTGGCATTACAACTGTCTTGCTGTACTCTGTTTCATCCAATGTGCCTTCAGTTTTGCATTCTCTTCCCCTATCATTTGATGAAGTTCTTGCTCAGAGTCTGTAATGCCACATTGTCTGCATTCAGCATCTGGGTTGATCTGACCCCTCTGACCTGTTTGATAACAAAGTCCATCACAAGTATGAACAGCTCAGAGATGATCCCTGATGCACACCCACTCCCAATGGGAACCTCTCTGTGAGACTGAAAACTTAATTTTTGAGTCATTGGATCCTGGTACACAGCTTGCAATAAATCTGCTAGTGTTTCTGAGACTTTGAACCACCACAGGAGTGCCCAAATCAGTTTTCTTAGGACCTTGTCAAATGCTTTCTCAAAGTCTTGGAATGCTCGGTTGGACATTTTTCTTATCTGTAGATTCTTCTCAACTATCTGTCTCACTGCAAACATTGAGTCAGTTGAGTTGCCTCCTAATCTGAATCTGAACTGCTGAATCTGAATCTTACTTTCTACTACTCTGCATATTGGTTTATCCCTGACTTCATTTTCCTTAGTGCTCTTCTTGCTTCTTTTTGGTGGACTCCTCCTCTTGTTTAATTGTTGGTTGTGTCTAGGGAAGTAAGCTTCTGTGGAATTTTCTTCATTTAGAAACTGCTGGAAGTACTGCTTCAGTCTGCTTGTGATGTTCAGAGGACCATTGTGCAGGCTGTTGTTGACATCCCGTGCAAAGGGTGTCTGTATGTCTTCATCTTTCTGTATTTGCCTTGCAGCCTGATAGAGTTTCTTTGTGCCATTTACCAAGTCACTTTCCAGAGGCCGGTAGACTTGTCTCTGATGTCCTGTTCTTTGCTGTTGCAACCCCACTCATTGCCTCTTTGTTATGCAACCAGTATTCCTTCTTAGCCTGCTCTGTCTTTTCTGTCTCCAACTTTTCCCTGCATTTCTTCTTTCTTTTGATGACTTCATGGACTTCTGCATTCCAGTGCAAGCTTTCTCTCTGTATCTCTTTTCCATATCTGGCTCAGCAGCATGTCTGTTCTGTAATCCTCACACATGCCATTTTGAAGCACTGCCATTCTTCTTCTTCTTCATTTCCACCTGTTTCCTCTTCTTCCTGAAGGCTAGAGCCCCAAGTAATTTCTTGAACTGTTGTGCTTTTTCTCCAGTCAACTTCCAGGTCTTTATTGATTTTAGAGCCTTCTCTGACTACTACATGCAGCTGATTGTGACAACCACTGGTTTATACTGTGAGCCAACTATCTCATTAGGATGACTTTATATTTGCTGATTCTACCCCAATGCCCTTTCCATACTAGAAGGATGTCTAGCTGACTTTTATGTTGCCCACTCTTATGTGTATTGTTATGACTGTTTGTCTTTCTGAACCATGTGTTGGCCACCATCAAGCCATTTGCCAGACAGAAGTCTAGAATAGCCTCTCCTTCTTTATTACTGTTGCCCCACCCATATGGACCCATGCAGTCCTCAAAACCTGTTCTATCTGTCCCAGTATGTGCATTCAGGTCCCCCATTATCAACACCAACTCATGTTGTCCTGCTTTATCTAGTAGGTCCTGCAACTTCAGCTTGAATGCACATTTCTGTCACTGTCAGAGCTTGGGGCATAGGCTGAGATTATAAATGGTACCATACCTTTCAACCATACCGAATTACTCATTTTTACCGAGTTTTGGGGTCCAAATGAAGAGGTGCCACGATTCCCGAGTGGCACCCCTTCATTCCCGATTTTTTTCATTTTTTTTTTTAAGTTTTTGAAATACCCCGCTGTTGGAGCTGACTTTATCACATGTGCAATGACGTCAGGTCTGTCAGGCTACCAGCCCGCCGGAATTGAGCTCAAGGAGCTCACGTTGTAATTTCCAGCTGGTCTGGCTCAAATGCAAGCGGGAAATCTCGCTCGCGATTATTACAGCAGCTCTCGCTTTGGAATTTATTAACAGCTTTGGATTTGAATGCAGGCCATTGGGGTTTACAGTAGCTCTCGCTTTGGATTAGAATGCAGGCCATTCAGGTTACAGAAACAAGGAAGTCAGCAGCTCTCGAGGCCATTGGGGTTTTGGATCCAGGTTTGGCTTTGGCTTAACGTGTGTGTGTGTGTGTGTGTGTGTGTGTGTGTGATGTAAAGTGAGTGCATGTTACAGCTCAGACCATGATGGTTGGCACAGATAGAAGGCATTTATTATGTAGTATCATTTGCTACTCTTTTGCAATGAAATACTTAATAAAAACATTAAACAGTACTCGCATCATAGATCAAGACACAAATAGAAAATAGAAACTGTGAATGCATCCACAAAATGGGTAAATATTGGAAATAACTGACAGAATGTCACTTCAGCTAATATAGTTTGAATAGCATACCACATTTTATCAAAAAAAAGTACAATGAAACTGATGGAAGGGTCATAGGGCCATGTTAATCAAAAAACAGGCCTTTCATTCCAAGAACACAGAAAAACAAGAATGCTTTCATTTCTCTGAAATGTTGCCATTTCAGAAACAATTTAAAGAATGAGGTTGCATTTTCCTTATGGGAGTATATGAAATGTCTCTCTGCCTCCAAAAATTAATAATTGGGCATTTCTCTGACACTGTTTTTAATGCATTGTGTTTAACAGAGTGATTCTGTGCATCAGTGTTTGACATATTATGTAACCTAAACATTCTCATCTTATAACTCCATCTTTGATATTATAATATGATACATGGCAGGAGATATCTGCTATAATACTATAATTAGTTGTCATTTAGTATGCCAACAGTAGCATGTTAACCACCAGCAGATATAAATGTTTTTATAATAGGTATTCTTTCATTTTTTCTCACACCTTTGATCCCTTTAAACCCCTGTTAAATATAGGAAGCTAGGGTCTACTACTTGCCTATTGTGCCCATTAATTTTCTACCTGCAGATAGAATAAATTAACCTAATGGAAGTGTTAGTGGTTTAACATGTAACATATGTGCCTTTGGTGCTGGAAGATCAAAAGACTGTGGGTTCTCTTCATACACCCAGTGCTTGAATTCATTTTTCAGTCCTGACTGCAACATGGAGAGAGTATTACTGCATTCCACAGTCTACCATCCTTTGGATGAAATGATAAACTGAGGTTCTATTTTCCTGACTTGTTGAATGTAAAATATTCTAGAACACTTAACTGAAAAGGGTAAGGGTAACTGTAGGGTTCTCTATTAAAGCATCATATTTACTACTCAACTGAAAAGTTTCATATCAAAATTAATTATAAAACTTTTAGAAAATAAGAAAACTGAAAATAACTATGGTGGGAAGTGAGAACAGAATTTGTATTCCCCCATTACTGGCTTTGTTGTTTGTCTAGGTTTTTGTGTTAAGAGATGAGAGCTATTGTGAGTGAAAAGTGAGAACTGAATTTGTATTCCCCCATATTGGCTTTGTCCAGGGTTTTTTTGTGCTAAGAGGTTGAGAGGCTGAGCTATGGTGAGAAGTGAGAACTGAATTCACTAAATGATAGCCATTAAGTTTCAGTCTTCCTATTTTTTAGGAAACTGCTGATTTGGCATAGTGGTTTGTTGCTCTGACTGTAGTGTATAGGGTCCTGGGTTCAAGACCTGTCAGTGAAATGCATGGTGGTAACAACATTTTATTCTAGCAACTTTCCAAAATTATACAAGCAATGGTTAAAATGTGTCCCTGGTAACTCGCTAGCCACCACCACTTGTGAGCTTTGTCCAGGTTTTTTGTTCTACGAGTTGAGAGCTATGGTGAGAAGTGAGAACTGAATTTGTATTCCCACATTATTGGCTTTGTTTGTTTTGTGTGCAAGGGGCCAATGATTTGAAAACAGCCCAAAGGTAATCTTTATTCACCACTGGCCAGATGCATTTTCTTTGGATGTGTTGTGGGTTTCAGTGTTATTTCAATGAATATGAGTTTCAAGGGCAGAGAAGTTTTAATGCTAAGTCTATTTTCATTGAGACAGTATTGCTTTGTTTAGTAGATGTCAAAATAAAATCCAAATAACATTGTAGAACTAAAGCAGTATGCACACATTAGTGTTTATGATAAATTGGGCAAAATCGCCAGGTAATGGGACATTGAAATGGCTGCAGGGGGTCAGTGGTGCCATATTTTGGTTGTCTGTTCTTCAGTTTGCGTTTGAATGTTGATATCCCACAATTCCATTGAAGTGGGTGGGGTTACGTAATTATATATGCAAATTAGATGTTAATCAGCATACAGATTTGTAACTGTTTTTCATGGGCCTTGTCCAGATTTTTGATATTTCCAGGTTGAGAGGTATGAATGGTACCCTATCCTTACAATGGATTCTCACTGCCGAGAGTCTATTACTAACTCTGATGACACCCCTCACTGTCTTCTGAAGCCTTTCCCTCACCACAATTGCCACACAGTTTCTAGTCTGTCTTCCTCCTGAGACTTTGGATCCCAAGAGGAGTGTCTGCTGGATACTGAGGATGTCTGGCCATCATTTTACCATCATGTTATCCACTTCCAACCCATATCTTGTCAGTGAACCTACATTGAGTGTAGCAATTCTTAGTTCATGTTTGGCAGGTTGATTGGTTTTACATCCAGATTTTGCTCAACAGAGCTTATCTCAGACGTCCCAATCTGAGCAACTGGACACCGACCACTCAGTAATTTATTAATGACTGGCTTTATAGCTTATGCACATTAGCTACTAGGGCACATCCACCCCTCCCACCATTAGTATGTGTTCCTGGCATAGGTTGGAGTAGGCCAAGTCTTCAGCTCACTGGTAAATATCCATGCCCATTTGGTAACACTGGTCAACACATCCAGATCACCTAGACATGGCATGCAGTCTCTGATTCATATTCTCCTATCTTGAGGATATTGTGCACCACATTTGATGCCCAAAGTGGTTGATCTATACAACTGTTCCCCCTATAGTGCACCATCTAGAGTCTCTGCTGCTGTCCACAGCTCCATTCTTTGGTGAGTTTGAGGTCAAAACACTTAGCATGTTTTTGGGAGGTGGAAAGAACCCGAAAGATGCACAGGGAAATCATGCAAACTCCATGCAAGCAGTGGCTGGAGGCATACCTCTCAACCGTACTGAATTTTTAGTTTTTTACCAGTTTTGAGGTCCAAATAGTGAGGTACCACGATTCTTGAGAGACACCCTTTAATTTCCGAATTTCCCAGCTTTTGTTTTTAAAATTTTTTTGGGCTGATGACATTACGTGCACAATGGCGTCAGCTCCTTGAATAGCCTGCCAGCCTGTCAGAATTGGCTGATGGCTCGAAGGGATTCTGTGTACTTCCTGGCCAGCAGCAGCAAACAAATAATGTGTGAGCATTTCCCAACTATGGAATTTGTTTTTTCTTAGTGCGACCATTTACTTTGACTATACAGTGTGTGAATTCCCAGCTACAGTTTATTTTGAATATATAGTGTGTGAATTCCCAGCTACTCCAGGTAAGGAATTTGGTTCTTTAGTGCGACCGTTTAGTTGCTAAGGAGGTTTCTTCTTACTGCGACCAATTACTTTGAATATACAATATGTGAATGAATGGCTGGATCTTGTGTGTGTGTATGTGTGTGTGTGTGTGTGTGTGTGTGTGTGTGTGTGTGTGTGTGTGTGTGTGTGTGTGTGTGTTTGCTTTAAATTGCATGAGTTGCCACAAATTTAATCTGGCTTAGCAAACATTAACAGGGTATATTAAAATGTATGCTGAACAAGAGAATGAAAAGTCAGAACTACAGTTATATATTAGCAAGGCAACAGCAATGATTTCTGGGAGACTGAAATGTGTCTTAGATCGGTAGTACTCTAATTTGCCATCACCCATCAATGGACAAGGATCTGAAAGAAAATAGAGTTATAGAAGCCAGTATTGTGTTAGCTTAGCATTTTCCTCTAAAATATTTCAAGTTAAAGATATTACAACAGTGTTTTATTAGAAGACGCCTTAACACACTTCACTAATGGCACATTTTTACATAACTTGAACTTAGTTTTTCAGCCAATCATTTGTGCAAAGGTGGCCCATACCCTTTTTTATATTTTGCCTCTACTAGTCCAATGTATTAATATAAAATATAAAATTTATTAATACAATTTATTAAAACCACTGTCTCCATTTTTCATGTCTAATCTTTTTAAGGTGGTGGGTGGGTCAGCATTGATTAATATGATTATCAAGCCAGTGCTGTGACAACCTTGGTTAAAAATGCATCAGTCTTAACAAATGAGGAAAAACAACTTGCTTAAGCAAACAAGTAGGTCATTTTTTTATTTTTCTGCTGAGCGCACAAGGAGTTTCAAACATTTTTTTCATGGAAAACGCAAATCAGAATGTTGGATAAGAGGAGTTTCACTTAATGGAGATTTTGTTCCAGCCAACTATAGGAGTTGAGATACGTTGTTTTGCTTTAAAAGCTGGATAAAGAAATGACATAGATAGTGGGGTAGTGAACATGGAAACCTGAGGTAAAGTTAAGCTTCTGTAATCCTGTTTTGCTTGCCTTCCTGACATTTTTGAGACCACATGGCTTTAAGTGGAAAGCTGGGAATTTAGAATGTATTTCTTTGTCAAACTGTTTCTGGCGAGCTTCATGCATGACAGTGCATCTGCCATTTGTATGTTTTAACAGACTCTGGAAGACTTGCTAGCAGAAAAGTTAGAAGCACTGTACATATTTTGTCCATTGTGCTGTGGTAGATCTGTCAAGCATAGATAGTAACTCTAGCTAGCTGTCTTTTCCTTACAGTTTTGTATTGGTTTCCCTATTCTTTGCACTTCTTGCTCCAAAACCATTTAATCACATAGTGGAGAATTTATGTATTATTTCCAAATATCAACCTTTATGTGCTGTTGTACTCTACTCTCCTGGTGTAAGGCAAGGCTTTACATTTGAGATGTGTACACAGGTAACAATATATATCACCTGTGTAGCAAGTAAATAATGTCACTTGAGAAGCTTTGCACATTGTGTGACTGAGGATCTGTGCATGGCTGAGTTTTGACATGTTCTCTTGCTTTATTGAGTATACACTGTTTATATAATTGCCACCAATAGCCACTGTATTGTTATCACCCTCCTGACCCCATGATGTAAAGTATTTGAGCGTACTTCATTTGGTGCCGTAATTATTTCTGAAGTTAGGGAACTTCACTACTTGTTAAATTGTTTCTTTTGGTTTGTAGTACTTTTTGTTAAGTTTCTCTTTGTTATAGATCTTACCCCTTTATTCCCATAGTGTGGGAAAAGCATATACTTAAGGGAAGGGCCACCCAATTAGTTGATTTTTTTTAAATGCTGGTACTTTTAACTGAGAGCAAATTAATATGTGTTTTCTGAAAGAAAAAGTCTGTAACTGTAGTGACTATTTGTTGATTATAGTCCACTACCCTTTTCACCAAAAATAAAGTCAGATTTTTAGTAGGGTGGAATGAATGGTAGTTGAGCCAAAATTGTGAACAGGTAAGAACATGCTTGGGGTATATGTTTAGGAAAAGTGCCATTCTTTTGTGAGAGAGCTTTGATTTCTGTGGTATATACCAGTTAATTACTCCATTTAAAAGTAATATGGGTTCTGTACTGCATTGTACTTTTAAAGGAGGTGGCTGCTGTAGTCCTGAGAAAGTCCTCTTTGGAGGTGATACCTAATAACTATGAACCTGTTATCAATTTGCCATCCATCCCTTATTGCAATATTACTAGTTATAATTTTTTTTTAATGTAACATAGGCACTTTATTTGTAGATGAAACAATGAAATATAACATTGTTTGCTAGCAGCAACCTCGTCATTAGTTACAGATCTATTAAATGTGGAATTATTTAGATGACTTTTACTTCTGCAGAGATTGCGCATATTTACTAATACTGGTGGATTGTAGAAGTTTAAGTAGACTTTTGTGATGGAAATGTTCTGAATTGGGCAGTTTTGTCTTTACTGGTTCTTGCATTTTGTTGCACTGCTTACTGAAAAAATGTCCAAAACAATAAATTTAAAACTCATTCTAACAAGTGTGCTGTATTATACAAAGAATATAATTTAATACAATCAAGAAGGCGTATCAAATAACACAAGTATATTTCATGTGCAAGAGGCCTATGATTTGAAAACAGCCCACAGGTAATCTTTATCTGCCACTGGCCAGATGCATTTTCTTTGAATGTGGGTTTCAGTGCTGTTTCAGTGAATGTGAGTTTCAAGGGCAGCTAAGTTTTAATGCGAATTCTATTTTCATTGTGAGACTGCATTGCTTTGTTTAGCAGATGTCTATTAGTGTTTGTGCTATAAAATGTAAAATAAAAGTTTTAAATGAAATCCAAATAATCATTGTAGAAGTAAAGCGTATGCACATTACAGTGTTGATGTTAAATGGGGTGAAATAGCCACGTAATGGGATATTTGGAGTGGCTGCAGTGGGGAGGGCTGTGTATGGAGGGCCCTATTCGACCATGAATTTGTGAGGGGGGAAGGGCAACAAACTCAAGGATAGCCCCGGGCGGCACAAACTCTAGCTACGCCACTAATCAGTAGGCCATGGAGAATGACTTTTGGAGGTCCAAGCAAACTATAATATTCTTTTGCTAAGATTAAAATATTGCCTACCATTAAATGCCCTACTTTTACCACAAAACCTACATACTGCAAGTCACAAAAAACAAAATCCAAAGGTTCATCATCATCTTCTCCATTCCCAGTGAACAAAATTGCTACACATTTAAAAAAATGGTTACCATTTACTACAGAGTCTGGGGCCAGATGTTGCTTATCTGCTCTTCAGTTTGAGTTTGAAATTTTGCATCTCACAATTCCATTGGAGTGGGCGGGGTTACATAATTATGCACGCTAATTTTATGTTAATCAGCATACAGATTTGTACTTATTTTTCATGGGCTTTTGTCCAGATTTTTGATGCTTCCAGGTTGAGAGGTATGGCTGGAGGTCATGACTGAATCTTGTACCTTCTGCATGGGAGGCAAAGACCTTAACCATTATGCAAACTGGTCTCATGATTAAATTAAAATACCACAAATAATGAAGCAATACTTTTGAGTGGAAAATAGAGAGCTGCACAAATAGAATATAATGCTATAAAATCATGTTTAATAAACAGCATTTTTTATTCTGTGTAACAGAAGACCAAAATCTTTAACATTTTGTTTTCTATTCTAATAAAGCAGAAACTGTTCTATTTAATGTTCTAAGCATGTTCCTGTTATTGTCTTGTAGGTATGGACTAATGTACAAAACAGTTAATGACTTTTGGGTCTGATACAAGATATAAAATGCCTTAGTAGAAAGAATATGTTAAGAAACAGTTTGCAATGTGACAGAGGTTCTAGTCTGATAATAGACAAATATGTTGTTGTGGTAAATAGAAAATAAACATGCATTGTTTGAACGTGGCTGTTTCTCCGAATAATGGGCTTTCTTGTCATAGTGGACATTATTTATTATGCTACCTGATATTCAAGCCGATTCAGATGCGTTTCTCATTCCTGATCCATTTATTGAGTGCTTTGAATCTGTTTTTGAGGTGACTTACTACTGTCCTTTCAAGTTCATTTTTAAAGATGAGGCATAAAAATGTGTATTAGTGTCATGGTAAAAAAGTCCACTGGGGAAATCAGTGAGTTCTTCTGTGATATATAAATCAACTAAAACAAGTAACTGTGATTAATGAAAATCTTCCAACTTAATGCTTGTCATTTATAATGCCCTCGGTCATAATAATGTGCTCTGTTATGGACATTTTAAATGTACTAACTGCAGATGTTGACTTTGACTTCTTCAGTTTGAAGGGCCATGCAATTGAATGGGCATAACTACTATAATTACTGTGAGTATTTTGCACACATTTCTCATAGTTTGTGTATTTTAATACTTACTTGCTTACACTCTTCTGACAGCCAGTATAGTGTATTACCTGTTGATCGACTCACCTCTGTACTGTGCTAGACTGCTCTTTCAAAATTACCCTTTATCAGGTGCAGGGATCCTTTCTCCAGGGTAGAAATCCTCATGTGATACCTGGTTTGGGTTTCTAGAACAGGGATGGAGTTGATGGGGAGGCATAGCTCTTCCACAGTATGATAGGAATGCCATGATATTATACACTATGCCATACTTCTGCATATGCATTGTTTGGAGATCTGCTATCCTTTACCTGTACGGCATGCCCAGATAGGCCTGTACGGCATGCCCAGATAGGCCTGTACCGCATGCCCAGATAGGCCTGTACCGCATGCCCAGATAGGCCTGTACCGCATGCCCAGATAGGCCTGTACCGCATGCCCAGATAGGCCTGTACCGCATGCCCAGATAGGCCTGTACCGCATGCCCAGATAGGCTTATACCGCATGCCCAGTTACTCCTGTATCACATGCCCAGATAAGCCTGTACACCATGCCCAGATAGGCCTGTAGGTGTTTCCACTTATTCTCCACCATGAGGCAATCATTTGAGGAACCTAGCATCACACTACTCTCCTTAGAGTTTATAGAGCTGGTGTTTGACTCGAACTGGCACCCCACCTAAGTACCATGTTCAGTCATAGCCTCATCTCAGGCTTTGTGCCTGCTGAATGGTGCACAGCGACGGTTATCCCACTCCACAAGGGGGGAGCCACCACGGACCTCGGGAACTACCGCCCCCATTAGCCTGACGAGCCTGGTCTGCAAGGCCATGGAACATATAAACAAAGACATTGGTAATCTCCAAACTCTGGACCCCACCCAGTTTGGGTTTGTAAAAGGCAGATCATGTCTCCTAAACCTGGTAAACTTCTTTGAAGCAGTCACCAAAGCCGTTGACAAGGGTAAAGTGGTTCACACAGCCTATCTAGATATTGCCAAGGCTTTCGACACCATCCCCCACTCTGGAATTATAGATGAACTCACTAAACTAAGTATAAATCCCTATGTCACAAGATGGGTTGCCAACTGGCTCAATGAATGACAGAACCCACACTGTGAAAGTAGCAGACTCCAAATCCGACTTCAGAACATTGACAAGTGGAGTACCACAGGGTTCAGTCCTGAGTCCTCTCCTGTTTGGTATCTGCTTCTCTGAAGTACAGGCTAACACAGAAGGTCTTTGGCTAATGAAGTTCGCAGATGACTGCAAACTAGGAGCCAGAATCAAAACTCCTAACGATGTGGACATCTTACAAAAGGGCCTCACTGAGACAGATGCCTGGTGTCAAAGCCATGGCCTCAAGCTCAATGCCAAAAAGTGCATTGTCATCCCCTTTGGTAAAAACTCTGTACCCAAAAGTGTGATAAGAGACCTTGGGACACAGGTGGACAGTATTCTCTCCTTTGATAATCACATCGCCACAGTAGTCAGGAAATCCTTCTACGTGGCACACCTCATCACAAAAGGTTTCTCATCCAGAAAAAAAGAGGTCATTGTTCCGCTCTACTCATGACTCATCAGACCCATTATAGAGTACAACGCCCCTTTTGGTATGTACCTCACAAGACATCTACAACAACTGGAAAGGCCGCAGAAATACCTCACAAAGAGGATTACCAGCCTCAAACAGATGCCCTACAAAGACCGTCTCAAAAAACTCCAGCTTTACTCCGTCGCATATCGCCTACTCAGAGGTGATCTCTGCCTAACATACAAAGCTATGTCAAACCCAGAGCTGTTGGACATGCTCCACTTAAAGTAATCCCAATCCCTCCGAGCTACACGCTCTAGGGACCTAAATCTTGTCACCACAATAAACAGAACATGCCGGAGGGATAGATTCCTGTCCCAGAGACTTCCCATACTCTGGACTAAACTACCTATCTATGTCAAACAGAGCTCCTCATTAGCACTCTTCAATAAAAATCTTGATGATTGGATGGGAAATAGGAAATTCACCCCGGGGATCACCTCTGTGGCTCTGCTCGACAGTGGCACAGGAAAATAATTTTCTTGGGTGGCAAAAGCCAAGGTACCTTTTTGGCTGGGCTTGTATAGGCCCCAGGGCCGATTGTCTAGTACCTACCTATGAACCTTCTCCCCACTCCATAACCAGCCCTTTTGATACACTGAAATTGCTAGTTTAAGCCAAGTCCTTTGAAGAGGTCTCAAATGCCTTGTCTGTCGACCAGTGGACTAGGCACATTTTGAATATTTTCTTAACAGTAATAGTTGTTTCATTTTCTCTTTAACAAAGGTTTTATTAAAACGTGTATAGTATACCTAATAAAGAAATTAAACTAAAGAGCTGTTCCTTTCTATTGCCGATGAATGGCAGAGTAGAGTTCGTTTCGCTTTGAATGTGTTTTCTTTTCCATTAATACTGAAATAACACTTCCATAATAAAGTCCCTTCATGCTGGTTGTCTAATGTTTATCAATGCCTGCTCTACTGTTTACAGAAGCTTGTAAAACAGACAGACTGACACACAGCATAGGCACATATCCACACACAGTTACCAAGGTAACAATCTTAAACTGCATCATAAACCTATATTTGAGGTATGAAAACATGTGTGCACAGCTGTGTGATTTCAAACACAGTATAACAATTGTCAGTGTATCCTGCTATAAACCCCACCCCCCTCACAAATAATTAACACCAGGTCTCATGTATGGCACAAGTCTTCATTTTTTGTAAATCAGACTGTTAGTGTAATTGTAATTATACTGCATGTACTGTCCGTCCTAATTCTGTTTGCCTGACACCAACAGTATTATTATTTTATTTATTTGCTTTCTTGAAAGTGAAGTATATACGTCTGTCATCCTCTGAGTGTTAAAAAGAAACAACTATATATTTTTTCTTTTTACATTCAGAGTTTTTATTATAGATATTACACAGCTAATTACAAGCAGTCTTTATATAGATTTTTTTCAGTTATTTAATATTGTATGTACCTTTTCAGTAGTCTAATGTCATCATCATCACATTATGAAGAAAAATCAGTAAATATAGTTGAACAAGGTTGTTTCTAGGGACAGTAAATGACATTGCTCTAAGTCATAGCATGAATGATAGTCTTAACATGACATTGCCTATTTGTAGGGATGTCACATGCCCTTTCAAAATTATATCATATGCTTAGCCTGTCTCAATATAATGGCACATATACACTGTTGTGTCTGAATTAAGTAAATTAAAAATAAGTCATACTTTGAGAACAGATAATGTATCCCCTCATCTTTCCCACAGGAAATATCATCAAATATAACTCCCCCTACTATCACTAGGGAACAGGTCCTTAATGCTCTCTCTAAGACCAAGAACACTGCATCAGTGGGCCCACACAATATCCCAGGATGCCTTCTAAATAGCATGAAACATGACTTATCAGGGCCTTTGGAATTATTATTTAACTGTAGCTTCCAAACAGGCTTCGTGCCTCATGAATGGAGAAAGGTAACAGTCCTTGTATGTCCATGTATAGACCCTGGAAACTACAGACCCATAAGTCTCACTAGTCTTGTATATAAAGCCATGGAAAGAATTATAATTGAGATGATCAATAGACGTATAGTAAACCTCCAGACACTGGACCCAACCCAGTTCGGCTTTATCAAGGGCAGATCATGCCTACTCAACCTCGTGGACTTCTTTGAGAAGGTCACCAAAGCAATGGATGAGGGCAGAATGGTTCACACTGCCTACCTTGACCTGGCCAAAGCATTTGACACAGTACCCCACTTGGGTATTGTTGACAAACTCAAGAGGTTAGGTACAAACCCGTATGACACCTGGTGGATAGCCGACTAGCTCACAGACAGAACCCAGGAAGTTAGAATTGGGAGTCCACTTTTTACAAAGAGGCTCATCACAAGTGGAGTCCCTCAGGGATCAGTCCTTGGACTTCTCCTTTTTGGCATTTACTTCTCAGAAGTCAAGGCCAATGTCAGTGGGCTCTGGCTGAATAAATTTGCAGATGATTGCAAATTATGAGCTGTCATTGAATCTCACACTGACACAAATGTTCTCCAGTAGGGGCTGACACAGCCAAACAACTGGTGTCAGAGCCATGGACTAAAACTAAATGCCAAGAAATGCATAATAGTATCCTTTGGGAAGTCATCCATTCCTGGTAACTATCATATTGACAACCCACGCCTTAGAGTTGACCCAGTAGTCAGCGACTTAGGGACACGCATAGATGGTAATCTAGCCTTTGATCATCACGTGTCTACAGTGGTGAGGAAATCATTCCATGTTGCGCAACTTATAAACAAAGTTATGGCATCTAAGCCCAAGGAAGTCATTGTTCCACTGTATTCGGCATTCATCAGACTTATCATTGAGTACAATGCCCCCTTTGGTATGTACCTAACCAGGCATATCCAATAACTGAACATCCACAGAGGTTCCTCACTAAAAGAATACAAGGCGTAAATAATATGTCCAATGCAGACCGCCTCAATACCCTATCCTCTATTCTGTCTCCTACAGGCTTTTGAGAGGAGATCTATGCCTGGCATACAGGGCATTGTCAGACCCCACTCTGATGGACCTCCTACATATCCACAAAACAAATAGTACCAAAATGACCCATTCTAAAGACTTAAAACTTTGCCTGTGATATAAATAGGACCTGCTGGAAAGATAGGTATGTATCCCAGAGACTACCACATTTATGGAACAGTCTCCCCATCCATGTGAAGCAGAGTTCCTCCCTAGCCCAATTCAATTGCAACTTGGACAATTGGATGGGAAACCGGAAATTCATCCCTGGTTTGGCACCTATGTCTCTAATGCAAACAGGTTACCTCTAAATGGTTCATCTCCCAGGCCCCTGCTTACACTTATCAAAGGTATCAGAACTTGTCAGAGATTTGGGATGCATGCCTAGGCTTAAAAAGGCCCTTGTGCTCATTAGCCTAGTAAACACCTATGAAGCTATGACTGACATTTAGCTAATATGAAATCCATAACAAGTAATGAAATAATAGCAAGAAGACAACATATTAAGTTTTGATTTGTACACTGTTTATTAGCTCTGTAGAGAAATTAAAAAGGAGTTTGTGCACTTTTTCACAAATATCTATCTTTATTTGCATTCACAAATAACATCAAGTGTTGTGCTAGAAAATCCTGTGTAAACATGTCTGTAGAATACATTTTAGTTATTCAGGTGATTAGTCTTTTAAACCATGTTCATTGTAACTCCAGCATGATACAACTCCGCTCCCCTCAAGAATATATTTACAGCATTTAATCCCCAATAAAAATAGATTCCTCATATGTGTGTCTTACCAGTATTTCTTTCTATCTTTTGGCTTTTCCCGGTTAGGGGTCGTCACAGTGGAACTCCCGTCCGCTAATGATTGGCAATGGATTTTTACGGTGCCAGCCCGACGCCCAACCTTTAAAGAAGGCAAACCCATTCACTCACGCACCTACCTGAATGTCTTCAACATCACTCGACAGCGTTGAGGACCCAGTATTTAAAATAAATTATTTATGCAATTACAATATTACTGTACCCTCTTAAAATAGTCTATACACACTGAACAGAGTGGATAAGAGTTGTTGACCGCAGCTGTTAGCTGAGATATATAAGTATCCTGTTTTTTTTCGATTATTTATACAGATTATTGTTTTTAACAATTAATATATAGCACTTTTATTGTCTGCTTTTTAGTCTTCGAGTGCATTTAATTGCTATTAACTAATCTGCACAAGTAACTGATTTGTCTGCAGTTAAAAGCATTCTGTATCTTTACAAATCTTTATCTGTTTGTGGCTTTCTCTAGTGCTACTGGCTGTAGGCTATTGTTTCTAGCTGAAGTCTCTCTTTAACTTGGCTAGATTGTGTTAATAGTCTGCTGAGTGGGGGCTGGTTCTTTTGTGTTCTTGTAAAAAAAAAGTTGTTCTTCTGGTATTTAAGCCCTAACTTTGATAGGGTTTCTGTCTATACACACTGAGCAGACTGGATAAGAGTTGTTGACCGCAGCAGTTCACTGAGATATATAAGTATTCTGGTTTTTTTCGATTATTTATACAGATTGTTGTTTTTAACAATTAATATATAGCACTTTTATTCTCTGCTTTTTAGTCTTCAAGTGTATTTAATTGCTATTATACAATTCTTCCTCTAAAACGTGCACGCTGATTGGCCAGCCCAACCAGCGTGCCCGTTGTAAATCCCTCAATATACTAACGGAAAAAGGTCCGGTCGCCCGGACTTTTTCCGTTAGTATAAAACACTGTCTCGCTTTGTTAAAAGAGTTTAACATAGCGACACAGGTTTAAAAAAAGCAACGCAAATCTCCGTTGCTTTTTTTGAAGCTGTCTCGCTATGTTAAATAACTTTAACATAGCGACACAGTGTGTAAAAAGCAACGGAGATCTTGCGATCTCCGTTTTTTAAACCTGTTCGCTATGTTAAATGGATTTAAAATAGCAAGACAGCTTTAAAATAAGTAACGGAGATCTCCATTGCTTATTTTAAAGCTGTCTCGCTATGTTAAACCCATTTAACATAGCGAACAGTAAAAGCAACAGAGATCTTGCGTTCTCCGTTGCTTTTGCTCACAGCTCTGATGTACTGCGAGGCATCGCAGTACATCAGAACTGCCGCTGAATACCAGACAGCTGCGGAAGGGCAGCAAAGAGGCATATAATGCCATTATTTAAGAAAAGTAATTATTTCTTTTCTTAAATAATGTCATTGTATAATAGCAATAACCCACTTCTGGGTGTGGGTAATGCGGGATTTAACCATGGTTGTCTTTGTTTGGTCCCTAACCAAACCACGCCAACCGTGGTTAAATCCCTCATTACCCACACCCAGGCGTGGGTTATTGCTATATTAACTAATCTGCACAAGTAACTGATTTGTCTGCAGTAAAAAGCATCCTGTATCTTTACAAATCTTTATCTGTTTGTGGCTTTCTCTAGTGCTACTGGCTGCAGGCTATTGTCCCCACTCTCCCGCCCAGTTGGTGTCTTGCTCTTATACTTGGTGGCTTTGCAGTTGCCCGCCCCTACTGTAAATCTGATCTGTGACACTCCTCCCAGTCTAGTGTTATTAGCTCATTCTACCTAGTACAGAGAGAACATTTGATAAGGCCTTCTGATTCTCCTTTTTCCCTTTCAAAAAAAAAAAAAAAAATTTTTTTTTGCCTGAACCTCCTTGTGTTCTGACTGTGCTTCTCAAACATTTTGGAAATATAGAGTATATTTCAGAGCATTTATTATAACTATAATTGCCTTAATATTGCTACAACTCAAGTGCTCTAGGTTGCACTGCATCTGAAGTGTTTGTGTGTTTTAGCTGCTTTTATGTATATATAGACTTCTCTGTTTCTTTAACTAAATAAGCTCTGCAAAGTTGTTTTATTGCATTCCTGCCTGTATTTCTGAGTTTTTTTGCACTTTTAAAGTTTGCTATTGCTTAGTTTAACTGGTAGGCTACACACTCAAGTGCGCTAGCCGAATTAAAGCATTTACTGTGTTTCTGTACCTAATTTCTGCTACTTTGTAAAAAAAAAAAAAAAAAAAAAAATATCCTTGTTTCCCGCCTTTACTGAACTAGAATAGTCCAGTCTTCAGGTATTGCTGATCTCTGGGCTGTGTCATAGTTCCTGTGTTGCCCATATCCTTATTTGAATAGGAGGAAGCTTCTTTGTTCACCAGTGAGAGTGGGGAGCTCTGAGCAGCCTATCTGTCCCTTGAGGAGTGGTTCCAGCCCAGTGACCTGTAGCTTATTGGCCGTTTTGGGCCATTTCCTATCTCTTTCTAACCCCCTGCTTTAAAGCCAGCTTTAGCACGCTTTTGCATTTGTAATTTAAAGTTTGTCCTGTTTGTTGCATTTACCTGTTGAGGCTACACACTCAAGTGCGCTAGCCTGTGTTGCATATTTATTGCATTTTTCTGCTGTTTGTTGCAAAAAAAAAAAAAAATTTTCCTTGTTTCCCATCTTTCCTGACCTAGAGTAGTCCAAATACAGGCTTTGCTGTATTCAGGACCTTTGGAAAGTTCCTGTGTTGCCCATTTCCTTTCTTGGATAAAGGGAGGCTTCTTTGTTCACCAGTGGCAGTGGGGAGCTTAGAGCAGCCTATCTATCCCTGGAGGAGTGTTCCCAGCACAAGAATCTGGTAGTCTATTGGCCGTTTTGGGCCAATTTCTAGCTCTTTCATGTCCCCCTGTATAAAACCCGCTTTGGCGCGGTTTGGGCACTTGTTACTACTCAGCCAAGCTCCTCGTGGTCCTGCAGAGTGGTGCTAGCAGCAGAGAGGCTAAAAGAGTGACTGCTAACCTGATAAAAGTGTATGTTAAGTTGTCAATCTCGCCTTCATTCTTGCTGGATGGGTTCGGAGCCGATCCTCGGCTCCGACTCGGCACTTGCTTTAGCTCGAGAACTCCTTTTACCAGCTCGAGGCAACCCTATATCCCATGATGCAAGGCGGAACTACCTCAGATCTCGTTTGCCGCTTAGCGAAAGAGGTCTCCTTTGCCAGCTGAGGTAAGTTTTTCTTTGTAAAATAAGAAAAAGAGTAGTTAGGGGTTTATTTTTCCCTTTTAGTGTCAGTTTAGTCTGTAGTTAGTTACAGCCCACCCTATTCCCTTGTTTTCAAACTTTTTATAATCTTTAGTCTAAAGTTTTTAGTCAGGCCTACTTCCCCATTGGTTATTCCCTTCCTGTGTGTTTGTGTAAGGGATTAATTTGTGTGTTTGTTGGGATTGTTTGTGTTTCCATCCTCCTAGGATGTCAAAGGAAGGCAAGGTCTCAGGCTTCAAGAAGTGTGACCAGTGCTGTCAGAAAATGTCTCTGACAGACGGTCACACTTCTTATGTTTATTGCCTGGGGCCTTTGCACCTGCAGGACTCCTGTGCTTTATGTCATGCTTTTAGCCAGAGAGTCCTGCAGGAAAGGAGGAATAAACTCATCCTCCGAGGCTTACTTAAGCCAGAAGGTTCTCCTCCTAAATTAGGGTCAGGAAAACCTTCTAAACCACCGAAGGCTCAGGCTACAGTGTCCAAGCCTCCTCCGGTGGCTCCGGCTCCATCGGAGCCGACATCGGCTCCGGCTGGAGCCGATACATCTGCTGTTCAAGTAGTGGGTTCGGCGCTGACCGGCTCCGATACCCTGACTACTGTGGCCTTGTCGGCTCCGGCTGGAGCCGACACTTTATCCAGCATCGGAGCCGAGATATCCTCGGCTCCATCTGGGGTTCAAGAGACTTCGGCTCCGATGGCTTCGACCCGTAAGAGATCCCGGTCCCCTTCTATACTGAGTATCCACTCGGCAACGGGGTCTCCTCTTTTGTCGGAGCGGAGCCATCGGAGCCGATCTTCGAGATCTTCCAGGCTGTCTGACCACGATTTAGAGAGAGTGGTAAGCAGGCTGTTGAAGTCTCAGGCACTGGCCCAAATGCTCCATAGCCCGTCTCAACAGACTTCGGCTATAGCCCCAATCCTTGAACTTCCTCCTCCGACTCCACACCGCAGTTCGGAGCTGGAGCTTCTCGGGACAGCGACTGTTTCAATGCCGGAGCCGATACATCCTTCGGCTCCGTCGTCCTCAGCTCCGATCTCCTCCTTGAGACCTTCCTTGGAGGGATCCGGTCGTCGGATTTCCACTGTCGGCTCCGAGGGGGCTAGTGGCATCGGACCCTTGTCCGACCCCGCTCTCCCTCTCGGGGCTTCGGCTTTGGTAAGCTCGGCGCCGACATCGGCCTCGGAGCCTTCTCTCTCTTTGGAGCTGGCCATTCCTGTTTCTTCGGAGCGGGTGTGTTCCGGCCTCCCGGGGAGAGGAGCCTTTGTGGTAATGAGGAGTGTCCTGGCCTCTGAGCCTGGTCAACGGTCCATCCCTCTAGCTCCTCCCTCTTCAGTGCCTGCAGATGCCTCTTGCCAACCTCTTGCTCACAGGCCCAGGGATCCATCGCCCCAGGTTTCCCCACTGGGAATTTCCTCCTCTTCCGAGGTTTCTCCTGATCCTGCAGGGGAACCCCCTCGGAAGAGGACGTGTAAGAGGAAACACACAGACTCCCCTGAGTCTACTACATCTGATACCGACTTAGATGAGTCGGAGGGTACCCCACGGTCCCCCTCTGAGGATGTCTCTTTTTCAGACATCCTTGAGCTCCTCAAACAGAGGGGGAATTGGCCCTCCATTGACCCCTCCGAGGATGAGTCGGTATACCTGGAGGCTTTTGGATCCCGTCCCTCCACCTCCTGGGTGTCTCCGCCTTTCGACCCACTCATGCAGGTAGTGGCTCGTAAGGCGTGGCTCCAGATTCTGTGGAACCTGTCCCCAGAAGACCATCCAAATTCATTACGGCCCCTTCGGACAAACAGTTCCTTTCCAAGGGTGTTCCGGTGGATGCTATGGTGGTGGCGGCTGCCACTAAGAAGGAATTGGTGGATCCTTCAGTACCTGTCCATCCTCCTAATAAGGACTCTAGGACCATGGACAGGTATGGAAAGCGGATGTTTTCTTCAGCGACCTTTGCTATGCGTTCGCTGAATTATCTTTGTCACTTCACCAGGCTTCAACGAGATGTTCTCAAGGAACTGGGAGAAGTAGTCCAGGATCCTTCTGCTGCTGGGGCTCAGGAAAAGATTGCCTTGTAGCTTGCTATCCTGAATTCCATATCTAACTCCTCCATGCGGCTCATATCCTATGCGGCCGATGGAGCGAGCAGGGCCGCAGGCACAGGAGTTGCTCTTAGACGCCAAGTCTGGATGCGGCTTTGTAATTTTGCGGACCCCTTTAAGGCGTCCTTCACTAATACCCCCTTTGATGGTTCGGCTTTGTTCGGACCTCAGGTGAAGGATACCTTGACCAGGTGTGAGCAGGACGGTAAAACTCTTTCTGCCGTTGGAGTCCAGTTTTCCACTCCTTCTAGACCATACCCCAAGGGTCAGAAGGGGGGGAAGATGTGGTTCTGTAAAGCCCAAGGAGCTACACTGGACACACGTGGTCAGTTTACCCCCAGAGGCAGAGGGGGTAACAATAATAGACGCCGCCCTAGAGGCAGGGGGGGGTCCTCAGAACCAGGGCAACAGGGAGTCTCTTCCTGAGAAGCCCTTTCAGCATCCCTGAGGTGTTGCCCGACTGTCCACCCTTGGAGGCAGTCGGGGGAAGGATTTTGCTGTACCCTGTAGCCTGGCAATCCCTATCTCAGGAGATGTGGGTACAGTCGATTATATCCGAGGGTTACAAAATCCCCTTTGAAAGGTTTCCCGTACCTCTTCAATCCCTTCCAGACATCTCACTCGGTCAAAGGGATTTGGCAGAACAGGAGGTTTCAAAGCTCCTAGAAAAAAGAGCCGTCCAGACTGTGCCAGCAGACCAGGTAGGATCCGGCGTCTACTCCAGATTCTTTTTGGTCCCCAAAAGGACGGGAGATTGGAGACCAATATTAGACCTGAGCAATCTGAACAGATTTGTCAAGAAGGCAAGATTCCGGATGGTCACGCTTCAGTCCATTCTGCCCTTTCTGGGCAAGGACAACTGGATGTGCTCTATAGACCTTCAGGATGCATACTACCACATAAAGATTCACAGACGCTCCAGAAGGTTTCTCCGCTTTCGGCTAGGGACCAGTCATTACCAATTCAGAGCCCTGCCCTTTGGCCTCACTTCAGCAAGACAGGTGTTTACCAAATGCATGGCAGTGGTCACAGCTCATCTGAGACGTCGAGGATTCCAGGTGTTTCCCTATTTGGACGACTGGCTCCTCTCCGCCACCACCAAGTGTCAGCTTCTTCAGTCCAGAGACTACACTCTACAGCTTTGCAGGAGTTTGGGAATTTCAGTAAACTTCGAAAAATCTTCTCTGCTGCCTTGCCAATCTATCACCTTTATAGGCAGAATTAAACACCGTCAAAATGTTAGCCAGACTAACAGATCAAAGAATTCTGGACATCCAAAATTTGTTCGCTTCTTTTGCAAAGCAACAAGATCAAAGCCAGATTTATACTGAAGGTTCTAGGTCTTATGGCTGCGGCCATTGTTCTTCTACCACTGGCTCGCTTCCACATGCGTCTTCTGCAGTGGATGCTATTCACGCAGTGGTCGTACCACAGTCTCCGATGAGGCACGAAATCTTGGTAACACAGTCGTGCGAGCTCATCTGAACTGGTGGATATCTTCCCTCTTCTTCATCAGGGCCGACCTTTATTCCCCTCCTCCAGTTGCCACAGTCACTACGGATGCCTCTCTGATCGGGTGGGGGGGGCATTATCAGGGCAGGATGGTCCACAGGACGTGGCAACCCATAGAATACCATCTGCACATAAATGTCCTGGAGATGAGAGCAGTGCTTTTAACGTTGCAAGCCCTCAACGACTTTCTTCCCACGGGGACTATTGCAGTACAGACGGACAACATGTCCGTAGTCTGGTACATCAAAAAGCAGGGCGGGACCAGGTCCTATCCGTTATGTCGAGAAGCTCTCAGACTTTGGCAGTGAGCGATCTCCTCTCAGCGGTTTCTGATAGCAACGCACATCCCCGGCAGGTCCAACCTATTAGCGGACAGGCTGAGCAGATCCATTCTGATGCCTCACGGTGGTCTCTCAATCAATCTGTAGTGGATCAGATTTTTCTGAAGTGGGGCACTCCTTGTTGCGATCTTTTTGCTACTCCTCAAAACAACAAGTGCCCCGATTTCTTCACTCTCTTTCCCCTTCCAGGCCAACCTCTGAGAGACTCTCTAACCCAGGATTGGCCTCGGGGACTTCTGTACGCTTTTCCTCCTTTTCCCTTGATTCCACAAGTCATTCAGAAAGCCACCGTTTTGAGAGCCAAGTTGATCCTCATTGCCCCATATTGGCCTCAACAAATTTGGTTTCCGTCTCTGCATAGTCACCTTCTGGTGCAGCCCTGGCATCTGGACCCAGTTCCGGATCTCTTGATCCACCAATCGGGTCAGCAGCACCGGGCCATTCATTCTCTCAACCTCACTGCTTGGTTGCTCCACTTCCTACCCTAGCCAGGCTACCGATGATTTCGGACTCAGTCAGAGACATTTTAGTCTCTTCCTTGAAGTCGTCCACTAGGACTGTTTATGCTAGCAAGTGGCGACGTTTTTCTATTTGGGCGAATTCCAGAAATATTGACCCCTTTACTGCTCCTGTACATTCGGTTTTAGATTTCCTGGCGGAGGTTTTTCATTCAGGATCCTCGTCATCTACAGTCAAAGTACAACTGGCTGCTATTTCTAAGTATCATGTTGGCCTGCATGACAATAACATTATGTCTCATAGGTTATGCAAGGCCTTTCTCTGAGGAGTTTTCCTCCTAAAACCACCTATAAAGCATCCTCCTCCGCAATGGGATCTAAACTTAATGTTGGCATCCTTGATACTACCTCCCTTCGAACCGTCTGCTTCATGTTCTTTGAAGTTATTGACCTGGAAAACTATATTTTTACTGGCTGTCACTTCTGCAAGAAGGGTTTCCGAGATTCAAGCTCTCTGCATCCATTCCCTTATCTGGTTTTTCATAAGGACAGGGTATCATTAAGAACTAACCCTTCCTTTCTTCCCAAAGTCGTATCTCAAACCAACATTAACCAATCTATAGATCTACCAGTCTTTTTCCCAAACTATTCCGACAGAGCTGAACAGAAACTGCATTTTTTGGATGTCCATCGTCAGCTCAGGTACTATTTGCATAGAACTAAACAATTCAGAAAATCGGACCAATTATTTGTCTCCTATGCAGAAAACAGGATAGGTCTTCCAGTATCTAAAGTGACCTTATCCAGATGGTTGACTTCCACTATTTCCTATGTGTATTCTCTCAGGGGCAAACAGCTATCTTCTAAGCCAAAAGCACACTCAACCAGGAGTCTATCCACTTCTGCAGCTTTTCAGGATAGACTACCCATTGATACCATTTGTGCAGCAGCTACTTGGACCACACCTCATACCTTTGTCTCTCATTACAAGTTGGACTTGGCCTCTAGAGATAGGGCCAGTTTTGGTTCCACAGTTCTCAAGAGTCTGTTCCATTGAGCCACCCGGGATACAGGTGCTAGGGACGCGGTCCCATCCAGCAAGAATGAAGGCGAGATTGACAACTTAACATTTAGAAGTTATGTACCTACCATAACGTTCCATGTTAGTTGTCTTCTCTCGCCTTCTTTCTTAAGCCTCCCTCCTTCCCCTGGCCTGGACATATCTTGGAGAGTTCCTATTAGATTGTTTCCTCCGCACGTTGTTAGGAGGATTTCTTTTAGGAACCATTGTTCCTATTTCTGTTAGGATAGTCTTTAGCAAGGTTAGTTAGCTGCCAAACGAGATCTGAGGTAGTTCCGCCTTGCATCATGGGATATAGGGTTGCCTCGAGCTGGTAAAAGGAGTTCTCGAGCTAAAGCAAGTGCCGAGTCGGAGACGAGGATCGGCTCCGAACCCATCCAGCAAGAAAGAAGGCGAGAGAAGACAACTAACATGGAACGTTATGGTAGGTACATAACTTCTAATTTTTTCCTGCTACTACCTAGCCGACTGTCCGATCTAGCTAAACTGCAAGTATTTCTGCTTCTTGAACTGTTTTAAACTGTTTAAAGTTGTTTTTGCACCTGCACTTTTAAAGTTTGCCCTGTTTGTTGCATTTACCTGTTGAGGCTACACACTCAAGTGCGCTAGCCTGTGTTACATATTTATTGCACTTTCCTACTGTTTGTTGCAAAAAAGAAAAAAAAAAAAATATCCCTGTTTCCCACCTTTCCTGACCTAGAGTAGTCCAAATACAGGCTTTGCTGTATTCTGGACTTTTGGAAAGTTCCTGTGTTGCCCATTTCTTTTCTTGGATAAAGGGAGGCTTCTTTGTTCACCAGTGGCAGTGGGGAGCTTGGAGCAGCCTATCTATCCCTGGAGGAGTGTTCCCAGTACAAGAATCAGGTAGTCTGTTGGCCGTTTTGGGCCAATTTCAATCTCTTTCAAGTCCCGCTGTATAAAGCCCGCTTTAGCGCGGCTTTGCGCATCCGCTTAATTGGGTTTAAACCATTGTCGGCTCCACAAAGTCTACTCTTCACTTTTTCGCTTAGAATTGATCTAGTTCTCATAATAAACACCCTATTCCCACTCTGAAGCCTGGCACTTGCTCACTAAAGCAATTATATAAGTCAGCACTAAAAAATTAAAAGCACTACACCCTCACAAACTCCCCTTGAGTACTTTGTTCCCCATTGGCCCTTTTTTTCAATTATAAAGGAATTCCCAATACTATTCTAGCATGTCCAAAGGTCAGTTGTCAATCTCCTCTCCGGTCCAGCTGGTGAATCTGGGAATCTTGAGGCAATGTTACAACTGCCTCATGTACACAGACAACCCTCTCCTCCTCCCAACAAATTCCAACACATGTGAGAGATGCAACCATATAGCCAAACTGGAGGCTAAGCTCTCTCAACTCATTACTGGCGTAACCAGTCAGGAGGAGAAGGAAACCACACTCACTACAATTCCAGTCTCACATAGACCTACCACGACAGCAAACCAAACACATAAACACACAAAAACATACTCAGAGGCTCTAAATAAAAATTTGCCTAAGCAGCAGAGACCTCCAAAGCAGACACCCAAGCAAACCGCTACCCCAAAACAAAACACGTGCAACACATAGCTCACAAAGCCAGTGTGCCGAACAGTCACAGCCCTTAAGGCTAAACAGCACACCTGATACACTTGTAATAGGTGACTCTGTCATCAGGCACACTGACGTCCCGCTCACCAGGCTGAACAAGGAGAAGGTCACGGTGAGCTGCCTGTCGGGCGCTAGGATCTGCCACATAACACAAGCACTCAGGTCACTCCAAGGCAAGTACAAATATGACTCGGTCATTGTCCATGCTGGTGTGAATGACCTGAGACGTACCTCCCTGGACTACATGAAAAGAGACATAGAGGAGCTCTCTGAGCATGTAGCCCAGGCCGGTATGACCGTGACCTTGAGTAGCATCTTACCCTCACCAAGAATGATGCCACAATATGAAGACAAGATAATCAATTTCAACAATTGGCTTAAGTATTGGTGTCATTCAAAGGGGATCCAATGCCTGTCTGCCTGGGATGACATGCTCGACAAGCCACGATGCTTCACTAGGGACGGCTTGCACCTGTCACCCCTGGGCTTTCGGATATTGGCAAAGGCTCTTGCCACCCCATAGTGCCTTTTTTAGGCAAGGCTCAAAAGACAAACCCACCTCCATAGGTATCACAAGGGATAAGAAACTAAGAGTAATGCTACTCAACGCCAGAAGTCTAAACCTCAAGATGCACGCACTCAAAACTCTCCTTAGCATGGAGAACATCGATATCTGTGCAGTAACAGAAACCTGGTTCAAGGCAGTCGAGAGCACCCCAGCACTACCAGGTTATACCTCATACCATGTTTTTCGGCCCCAAAACTTGGACCGAACCACAAAAGGAGGGGGAGTATCAATATTCGTCAAAGATATCCACACCTCCAGGTTGGTGGCACAGCACGAAGCATCAGAGACTATCCATGTGCAACTAACAGTGGGTAAAACTGCCTTCCAGTTTATAGCCTGCTGCAGACCACCCTCCCAAACCCAGGAACCCCACTTGGCCTTCCTGAGAACACTGGAAAATATGAAGGTCTCTCCAAACACCATTATATTGGGCGACTTCAACTACCCTAACATAGACTGGGAGCATTACTCTAGCGCCAACACCCTAGCCCGAAGGTTCCTAGAATTTATAAACTCAAGTGCTATGGAACAACTTGTTGCCACTCCCACAAGAGGGGAAAACATACTGGACCTGATCATCACCAACATGGGGACTCTATGCTCCAGACCAGAAGTGTATCCCTCACTGGTAAAATCAGACCATAAAGTAATCTCACTAGATATTCACATGCCGACCCCAGCCCCTGCCCAGAAAACCACAGTGAAAAACTTCTCTAAAGCAAATTTCACACTCCTCAAAACTGAGGTGGAATCCTTCAAAGCCCCCGGGCCTGTGGAAAATACGGCCAAGACTGCAGAATCCTTTATAAACGCATTCTATGAACATCTTCAGGAATGCATGGATCATGCAATCCCAAATAAAACCAAGACCCAATCCTCCAAAGTTAGGCGTCCTGTCTGGTGGACCCCAGCCATAAACAAACTATACAATAGAAGTAGGAAGCTACTACATTATAGAGCAAAATCCCAAAAAGGGAAGGCATCTCTGATCAGTATTAGCAAAAAACTATGGGCACTCATAAAATCGTCTAAGGCCAGCTTCGAGAGAAAAATAGCACAGGACACTAAGGATAATCACAAGGCTTTCTTTAGTTATGTTAGGAACCTGGGTGGGAATTCCCAGATATGCTCAGAATTAGTCCAAAATGACAAAAAATACACCGAACCCACAGACATTGCCAACATCCTAGCTGACAGGTTCAGTGCAAACTTCTCCCCCCCCTTCCCCACCAAAAGGGCAAATATCTATCCCAGCAGAGTGCTGCCCCCCTGATATCTCAGATGCTCAGGTAAGAGCTGCCCTCTCCAAAGCAAAAAACACAGCATCAATGGGACCAAACGGTGTCCCAGGCTGCGTCCTACATGAACTCCAAGAAGAACTAAACCCAAACATAAAACTACTGTTCAATCTTAGCCTTACTACAGGATATGTACCCAAAGAGTGGCATACAGCAGCAGTGGTCCCTCTCCACAAAGGTGGTGCCTCAACGGATCCTGGAAACTATCGCCCCATAAGCCTGACTAGCTTGGTCTACAAAGCTATGGAAAGGATCATCGTGGACCTCATAAATAAAGATATCGGGGACCTACAGACACTAGATCCTACCCAGTTCAGCTTTGTTAAGGGCAGATCCTGCCTCTTAAACCTGGTTGATTTCTTTGAAACAGTCACCAAGGCCATTGACGAGGGGAAGGTGGTCCACACAGCCTACCTGGACCTTGCAAAAGCCTTCGATACAATACCCCACTCGGGCATTATAGATAAGCTCACCAGCTTAAATATAAACCCCTATGTCACTAGAAGGGTTGCAAACTGGCTCAAGGACAGAACCCACATGGTTAGAATTGATGGAGCCATGTCAGACTCCAAACCAGTTACAAGTGGCGTCCCACAAGGCTCAGTCCTGGGACCTCTCTTGTTCGGTATATATTTCTCGGAGGTACAGGCTAACATGGAAGGACTGTGGCTGTCCAGGTTCGCAGATGATTGCAAACTGGGCACCATAATCGACTCTCCAGCCAACGCAAGCATCCTACAAAAGGGCCTCATAGAAACAGACAACTGGTGCCAGAGCCATGGCCTCAAGCTAAACGCCAAAAAGTGTATAGTCATCCCCTTTGGCAAAAACAAAGTGCCCACAAATTACCACATAGGTGGTAATCCGTTAAGTACGGAAGAAGTAATTAGGAACCTGGGGACCCAAGTTGATAGCAATCTCTCATTTGGCAACCACGTGGCCAAAGTGGTATGAAAAACATTTTATATAGCCCACCTAATCATGAAGGGATTCACATCTAGATCAGGGGAGGTCATCGTGCCTCTTTACTCATCCCTCATCAGGCCCATAATTGAGTACAATGCCCTTTTTGGGATGTACTTTACCAGACACCTGCAGCAACTGGAAAGACCCCAAAGATACCTCGTCAAGAGGATCAAAGAGCTCAAACAGATGCCATATGATGCCCGGTTAAAGAAACTCCAGCTCTACTCAGTGGCATACCACCTGCTCAGAGGCGATCTGTGCCTGACGTATAAAGCCATGTCCAACCCGGAATTAATGGACATGCTGCACCTCAGAAAATCCAAATCCCATCGAGCTATGCGCTCGAGAGACTTGAACCTCAGCACTGAAATAAATAGGACATGCTGGAGGGACAGATTCATAACTCAGAGGCTCCCTTCACTCTGGAAAAAATCCCAGTCCAGGTTAGGCAGAGTCCCTTATTGACTGTCTTCAAGAGGAATCTTGATGAGTGGATGGGAGATGGTAGGTTTACCCCGGGTATCACTTCTGTGTCACTGTTAGACAGAGGCACAGTATACTAACCTCGAAAAAGGGCATAGCAAAATTCATTTAAAATGGGTGGCGAAAGCCAAACACACTCTGGCTAGGCTTATAAATGCCTAGGGCAGATAGCCTAGTATGAACCTATGAACCTAAGATCATTTATATACTCTGTCATAGAAATAATTTACAACTTTTTTTTCCAGAAAACAGTACCACATTCCTCCATAAATACATTACCTTGCTTCACACTCGCTATTAGTTAGAGGAGTTTTGTAGACTCAAACCATTCTGTTTTCTTAGAATAAAGAAAGGTGGGGTTGTACACAGCTTTAAAAAAATGCCCAGTGCCCTGTCCATTTTCTTTCATTGGGCCCTTGTGAGGTTCCTTTCATATTGCCAGCGATGGTTGACTAAATTGGGTTTGCCATGTTGTGTTTTTTTTCTCTCCATACTTTGAGTAATGAATGAAGGATCATGTATTCTTTGCTATCAGTATTTTATAAATTGGAGGTCACCTACACTCTCTGTATGTTGAAATGGTTTAATTATCAGTCCTTACCTAAATGGTTAACAGATTTATGGGAAAAAAAATCTGTTTTGCAGTTTTGAATACAGCCTGTGTAGACTTAATGTGATTAATATAGCAATAACCCACACCTGGGTGTGGGTAATGCTGGATTTACCCACGGTTGGCGTGGTTTGGGGACCAAACAAAGACAACCGTGGGTAAATCCAGCATTACCCACACCCAGAAGTGGGTTATTGCTATTATACAATGACATTATTTAAGAAAAGAAATAATTACTTTTCTTAAATAATGGCATTGTATAATGCCTCTTTGCTGCCCTTCCGCAGCTGTCTGGTGTTCCGTGGCAGTTCTGATGTACTGCGCATGCCTGCGCAGTACATCAGAGTTGGGCAAAAGCAACGGAGAACGCAAGATCTCAGTTGCTTTTACTATCTCGCTATGTTAAATGGGATTAACATGGCGAGACAGCTTTAAAATAAGCAACGGAGATCTCCATTGCTTATTTTAAAGCTGTCTCGCTATGTTAAACTCATTTAACATAGCGACAGGTTAAAAGCAACGGAGATCGCAAGATCTCCGTTGCTTTATTGTGTCGCTATGTTAAAGGAGTTTAACATAGCGAGACAGCTTTAAAAAAATCAACGGAGATCTGCGTTGCTTTTTTTAAACCTGTGTCGCTATGTTAAGCTCTTTTAACATAGCGAGACAGTGTTTTATACTAACGGAAAAGTCCGGCGACGGACCTTTTTCCGTTAGTATATTGAGGGATTTACAACGGGCACACTGGTTGGGCTGGCCAATCAGCGTGCACGTTTTAGAGGAGGCATTGTATAATGGATTATATTATAAGCAGATACTGGAAAATCCTCTGCTGACGTGGGAGGTCCCTGATGAACATTTATCAAGTTAAACAAACATATAATTATCTCAATGTTAAGTCTATTTTGCTTCCTAACTTTTACAACCAGTTGGTAAGTCTAAAGACAATTCTGTCTGACATCACACAGAAAGATTTAAGACTTATTTGTTTTAGTGTAGCACAGCAATCTCTTTAGTTTAGGGTTCCACAAAAAGATACAACAACTTATGTGGGATATTGCAGCTCATATGAAAAAAGGAGGAGCTCAGCCTCAAATGAATTTATCATCTGCATTAATTCTTGAAATTATTACCTACAAGTACTTGAAGTCATTGCTGTTTTTTCATGAGAAACATTCTATTTGTTTCTTAGTTCATTTTAAAAGTGCCAAATGCTTAAGACAAAAACTGTTATGTTCAGTCTTCAACAAAAAAGTCCTTTTTACAGTGATACCCACATTCAGAACATGGCTGATTGTGATACTGGATTGCCTATACTGTCCTAGTAACAGCTAGCAGAACAAACAGGCTGCATTATTGGCTTCCTATTAAAATATATACTCAGATTGCCAAGTCTTGAAAGTCTGAAAAAAGGGCCAAAAATGCCAGAGATGAACCTTTACTGAATGTTTCTCTTCTCCTGTAAACTTGCTTTTTGCAGGGGGACAAGTCCCGCTTTATCCCCGTACCACGTGAACTTATTATATATGCCAGCTCTGAGATCAGCATGACTCTGAGAAATGGTAATCAAATTCTCAGTATAGGTAAATCCAGATTTTCAGTAATTTGGTCTCCACAATGTGAGTCCCAACATTTTAAATGGTTACCTGTATTTAATAATATGTACCTGTTTTAATGCTATAATGCACCTAGATGCACAACTTCCACCAGCTTCCTGGTAGCTGAAAGTTCCCTTAAAAAGGTAGAAAGCTTCTACAGAATTAATATTTCTGCAAAGAAGAAAGATGATGGCTCGAGTTTAAGGGAGGAAATGCAGTGGGTTTGGGACTAGTGTGCCCTAATGCAAAAGTGACCACAGTCTGTCAGTTTCCAACAAGACAGACATCTCTGCCACTGTGCCACATTGAGCAAATGGATACTTGGGAGTTCCAGCTGTGTCACATAATGAGTGGTCCTGAAAATTTTCTGCAAATAGTTTTGCTTATAACTTATGTTCAGGTGGGGGAAATTCTCAGTTTTGCTTTGGCTAAAGTTATTTTGGGTAACATATTTTCTACTAAACAGAATGAAATTTCAAACATGCTTTTACTTAGAATATTTAGCAACCTTTATAATTGTTCAGAAAGGGGCTTTTCTGTATGTTGATGTGGAATGTACACATATACATGAAGTCATGCGAGATTTTATGTTTGAGTAAAGACTAGACAAGAAAGAAGGCAGTACATGAAATGTGAGAAATAAAAGTAAGCATATAAAAAGTTGGGAAACAACACAGCTACAACACTATATAACTAATACACTATGAATTATAACACACTCCTTTTCTGTTTAGTTTTTGTACTTTTTTTATTAAGCAAATGTTGAGGGGAAGCTAGATAAGTGACCTTTACAACAAATCTTAATCTCAGCTAATGGGAATAATAGTGGACCATAGGGGTTTTCTCTTATTTAACATGAAATATCACTTGTAAGCCTTTTAAAAGAAGTCAAAACAGTATACTTTTCCATGAACAGCGTAGTACTCTATCTGGCTTCTTCACAATGCACATCTGATTAGAAAACACTGTTTTAATTATTACTTTAAAAAAGGAATTTGAATGTTTCTCATGGTGGTTTGAAGTTTTTTTTTTTTTTTTTTTTTTTTTTTTTTTGGCAAGTTGACAACCTCTTGCCTTGGATGTTTTAGGAGGTTCTAATGTGGGGTGCTTTGATTTTCACTGCATTGACTTGTGTCAAAGTGGAGTAGCACCCTCAAAATGCATGAATCATTTGTTAGAAAATGGATCCATCTCCAATTGTTTTTTATTAGCAAAGCTTCATGAAAGTGAAATTGTGCTTTTAGATCATAGTTGCTGCGCAGTTTCATTCTATTTCTTCTAAAGAAAATGGATAGAATTCAGAAATATGCAGAGTTGTGGAATATAAGCTTTGCTTGGTAAAGTGTGAGATGCACAGTTTGCAGATACAGCCATTAGAATATAAAGAGAAGGCAGAGTTTTACCAACAACAACTGAATATCGCTAATACTGATGATATTTGGAGCAAGTCAGCCTTGCATCTTCACATACCCTCCTTGTTTTTTCATCCATCGAGGAGGTCAGTTGTTCTAAGCTTCTTAGCTGTATCATTGATCGACTTAAACCTGGCAAGCATATGAATGTCAAGAAGGAATCCAAAATGTAGGAGACTATCAAAAAACAAGAACATTTATTTTGCCCGATGGCAGGCTTCCATAGTTAAGTCATCTGTATTGCATCGCACATGTCTTCTTCCTGGTCTCATTCCACCACTCCTCCATAAACTAGATTAGGCATAGGGTGGGAGGTTGGTATAATGGTTAAGGTGTTTATCTTACAAACACAAGGTGCAGGGTTTGATTCTCACATTGGGCAATTGGCTAGGCTTAAAATGGCCCAGAAGTGTAGTTAGCCTAGCACTAATCTATGAACCTATGAACCTATCAGAGCAGCAAACCTTGATACAGGCTACTGTAACCAGACCCATCACTGTTTATCTCTGAGAAACATGAACTGGTTAGAATTTGACTATCAGTTGATTACCGTTCAATTAAAATTTGCTCATAAACTACCATATTATTCTGTCTGTTCCTGTTTATCTTTCGAGTGCTGTTGTAGTAATCCACAAACAAAATAAAAATACATTTTGTGGTTATTACTGTGTTGTTGCTGGTTGCTGGTACTGCGGTGGTGGTGCTGCGGTAGCGTTGTCGCCTCACAGTTAGACGTTGCCTGTTCAGTTCTCAGAGCGTCTTCTGTGTGGCGACATGCGTGAATGGGTGTTCCTTCATTGAAGGTTGTGCATTAGGCCCGGCAAGCCAGCACGTAAAAATCTACTGCCAATCATTAGCGGACCGGAGTTCCGCTGTGGCGACCCCTAACCGGGAAAAGCCTAAAGACACAACAGCAACTGTGTTGTTGCTGGTAACCAAATTGGAGTCATGTCCCTTATTAAATATACCTCCTTGAAAAAAATCCTTTGAACTGGGAAAAATGTTCAGTTTCTGTTGAAATGTTAATACTGTATTACCCTAAACCATGACCTGGCTACCTCTACCTCCTTGATAAGCAGTGCCTCAGAAATCGCTTGATCATTATTATTAGACTAAAAACAGTGACTTCTTCAAATGCTTCTGTGCATGTTTGGGCAGTTTCTCCTTTCATCAGTTTTGTGTAACCATGAAGTTGGTATACACAAGTTAAGCAATGTAGCGTTGCTTCCCATGTAGAAGGTGTAGGGTACCTTGTCCCTAAAGGAAAAAAAAATGTTTTTCAGTATGTGACATTGGAATTAATGCTACAAATGTGTTTTCTTCTGTTGTACTTTCCAAGTGATTACATTCTAGTCTGTGATGTGGAAGCTGGATATTACGTCCATACTAAATGACCTTGCATTGTAACCCTCTGATTTACCTGATCTTTATCTTCTTATAACCAGTAGTTGTCCACAGTCTCACTCACTGTTTACTTCCTCGTCTTTCATACAGTTAACCTGTGCTAAACTCATTGAATATTTACTGCAGAGCAGTTCCCTGTGATATTGTTACTGATGTTTACTCAAAATTATGCTCCACAGTTTTACACAGTGAATAAACTGTGCTGTGTTGGCAATCCACTCTCAAATGAATGTATTTTCTTTCCACTGTTACATAAATTTTGCTTTTCATCCTTATCCAAGTTTTTTTCTATGCTATGTTACTCTGCAGGCATCTCATATGCACATTGCAAACTTATTGTATAGGTCTGCTTCACAGAATATACAATTTCTGCAAAGTACAGAATGTTTTGGAATAAAATCTTATTAATAGATTAGTTTAGCTCACTGTGGAATAGGGGGCTTATCTAGATTATTCCATTGTGTAAGGTATTCATAGCATCATAGGAGATTACTTTTCTATCGACCCGGAGGTCATTTCAAGCCTAGCTGTTTCATTTCAATGTAGTGCCATAGGAATGTTAGTGAATACCCAAGATTACATCTAGTAATGACTTCCCATGTCCAGGAGGGTTGTGGGTGCTATTCCCAGTCAGAATTTACAATCCCCCTTCCACTTGTCCAGGTTCCTTTTGAACAGTGTCACAGAGCTGCTCTGTTTCACTTGAATTGGCAGCCTATTCCAAAGATGCAGCAGTTCCTGGAAGATAAATCTGTCTCTCCAGTATGTCCTAATTAAGTCGCAGGCCATATTTAGGTTCCTAAAATGGGTGGCCCTAGTCCCGTTTGATTTACAGATATACAGAAAGTTCATTATGTTTGAGTCTGAGATTGCAGTGTAAACAAGGCGTAAGTCTCGCCTAAGAATTCTATATTTTACAGAGTAAAGTGACAGGGACTTTAGTTGGTCTGTGTACAGCACATGCTGGAGTCCCTTGATCTTCTTTGTAGAAATCCCTGAGGTCTCTCCAGTTACTGCAGGTGTTTTGTATGGTATGTGCCAAACAGGGTGTTATACTCAATTATGGGCTGGATTAGTTCAGAGTATAGAGGGGGTTATAACCTCTTTTGCACTCAAGGCAATGCCTTTACTAATCAAGTGTGCTATGTAGAAAGCCTTCTTTACTACAGTAGACACATGATGGTTGAAGTTAAAGTCACGGTCAACTTGTAAATCCAAGTCCCTTGCCACTTCTTGGGTACTTAGGGTATTGCTGTTGATTTGATAGTGTGAAGGGACATTGTTTGTGCTGAAGGAAATGATGATGCATTTCGTTGCATTGAGTTTGAGACTGTGACGAAGACATCAGTTGTTGGTCTACGTAAGACCCTCCTGGAGTATACTGACATAATTTGGGGATTCAATAATTGCACCCAGTTTGCAGTCATCTGCAAACTTGATCAGCCACAACCCCTTAGTTTTGACCTTAACTTCTGAGAAGTATATACCAAACATTAGGGGGCCCAGCACTGACCCATGTGGTAATCCGGTGGTAACAAGTCTGTTGGTTGATGTGGAGTCACCCACTTTGATAATGTGTGTCCAGTTTGTGAGACAGTTAGCAACCCATCTTGCGTCAAAGGGGGTTACATTCAGTTTGCTAAATTTATCAGTAATGCTTGAGTGTAGGATTGTATCAAAAGCCTTTGCAAAGTCAAGGTATGCTGTGTGCACAGATTTATCCTCATCAGTGGCCCTAGTCACATTTTCAAAAAAATCCACAAGACTTAACAGGCAGGATCTGCCCTTGACAAAGTCGAATTGGGTAGGATCCAGTGTTTGGAGGTCGCCTATGTCTTTATTGACATGTTCCATGACCTTACAGATGAGGCTAGTCAGGCTTATGGGTCTGTAATTTCCTGAGTCTGTTGCTAGGCCATGTTTGAGAAGGGGAATAACTGTTGCTGTTCTCCATTCCACAGGAACAAAGCCTGTGGTTAGACTATGATTGAAAAATAAAAACAAAAATGAAAACTCCAGCAAAGCTAGAACTTTCACTGAGTGACCTGCCAAACCGCTTGTATCAGAGGCACATGGGATATATACAAACGAACCTTATGATCATCAGGTGTTTCAGCTCATTGGCAATTCTGAATGCCCATGAGGGCTGGCCTTCCAGGCCATGGAGAGTGCACTTGCTTCCGCTGGCAAATCCCACATGCCAGAGTCCTCCCCCCCCCCTCTGTGCCGCAACTGTCACAAGCCATGACAACTGGACACCGGGCACAAGGGCCCCAGGTTTCTCCTCCTCAGGAGACCCCCTCTTTGCAGTCTTCCTCAGAACCTCCCACTGAGGAAGTAACCTGCAAAGCATCGTGCAAGAGGAAGCACATGGACTCCACTGAGGAGCCATTGGCTGAAGATACAGATTTTGATGATGGGGAGAGGTCCCCATGGTCACCTCTGATGAGGTGTCCTTTGGTGACATCCTCAAGATCCTTAGACAGAGAGGTGACTGTAAGTCCTCTAATCCTTCCTCTGAGGAATCCATATTCCTGCAGGCTTTTCGTGCCCGGCCGCCTACCTTCTCGGTCACCCCGCCTGCCGATAAGCTCATCCAGCTCATCATCCAGCACACATGGAAGGCTCCTGACACCCTGGAAGCGATACCAAGGAGACCGGATAAAATATTATCGCCTCCAGCTGAGCACACACATTGGTCATGAGGTCTTCCAGTTGATGCTATGGTAGTGGTGGCTGCAACTAAGAAGGATATTGCAGAAGAGAGCTAAACTGTCCATCTGCCCAACAAGGAGTCCTGGGTGATTGACAGATTAGGGAAGCGTGCATTTGCTTCATCGACCTTTACCATAAGGTCTTTGAAGTATTTGGCACACTTTACCAGGCTTCAGAGGGATCTTATCAACTAGCTCTCTGAAACCTTGGCAGGAGCTGTTTGTGACGAGGTCCGTGACAACGTGGCTTCTCAGATAGCCACCCTAGAGTCCATTTCCAACTCTTCCATGCATCTTAATTCTCATGCAACGGAAGGGGCGGCTTGAGTGGCAGGCACGGGTATAGTCACCAGACAACATGCCTTGATGCACCTTTGTGGACTCCTTTAAGGCTTCCATCATGAATGCCCCCATCGAGGCCACTTCTTTGTTTGGCCCTAAAGTGAAAGATACGCTGGCAAGGTGCAAACAAGATTGCAAGACCATGTCTGCCACTGGTGTGAGACACTCCACTCCTCAGTAATTCTACATCAGAAATCAGAGGAGCGGGAAGATGTGGCACAGGAAATCACAGGGCTCTTTCCAGGACGCACATGCCGAGTTCTCCCCTAGAGGCAGAGGGGGAAACTCCAATGGAAGATGCCCCTTTCGGGGCAGAGGAGGTCCACGAAACTGGGGTTCCAGAGATTCCTTCTCTGGCCAACCCTGTCAGTGCTTCTGAAGCGTTGCCCGACTGCTCACCTCTGGAAACAGTCGGTGGTCATTTTTCCTTGTACCCCGCTGCCTGGCAAAATATAACCACTGACTCTTGGGTACAAGGGATAATATCTAGAAGCTGTCGCACCCCCTTCCATCTTTGTCCAATCTCATCCAGAGTGTTACCCGACATTCCACCCAGTCAAAGGGAAGCAGCAGCACATGAAATCCAAAAGCTGCTACAAAAAAGAGTCATCCAGATGGTCCCCCCAGACTAGATAGGATCCATTTTTTACTCAAGATTCTTTTTAGTGCCAAAAAAGGCAGGGGACTGGAGACCAATTCTGGATTTCAGCACACTGAACAAATTTGTAAAAACAGAGAAATTCCAGATGGTCACGGTTCAGTCTAGCCTTCCTCTTCTGGAAGAAGACTATTGGATGTGCTCTGTA